>NC_057810.1:639762504-639888738 GCF_018294505.1 Triticum aestivum
CGCATTCATATATACACCATCTATAGGTCTCTCCCGCACACTATGTATGATACTCTAGCTAGTCCAAGCTAGATATCTTGGGTGCACTCATCGTACGCACACAAATTCCTTGGCTCTTTGCCCGTAACTCTCTCACGCACCACTATGTCGTCTCGGAGCTCTTCCCCCCCTCTCTCAAACTCCCCATCCACCTGGGTCACACATACACATGCATGTCTCACTCGCACTCGATAGGCCCATCTAAAACTCTATCTCTCTCCCTCGTTCTCTCTCCATCTCACACGCACACACACACATAATCTCATGCCCAGCTAGCCAAGTATGATGGTCTCTCACTCAATTGTAGGCACACACAGTCCCCCCTATATGTATATGACTAGCTAATCTTAGTCTCCATCGCAAACATGTGCATGGTCTATCTCGATTTCTCTCGGGGCATCTTTCTATCGCGCATGCACTCCCTCGATCTCCCACCCATATAGTCCCCTCACGATCTCGAGGGGATCTCTCTATCACAAACACACCCTCTCTCCCTCCCCATGCGTCCATGCCATCCATTTGTCCCTCTTGACCTTTTTTCCTTGTTGGCCAGACCTCTATTGGACATGTGCTACAGGGGTGTCTGTCTCTGTTGCAAACAATCACACACTAGCTATCTTCGTGTATGTCCTCGCCTCGCTTTTCCATCTCGGAGATGCATGCGTGATATGTTCGCATAAGAAACGAAAAAACACACTCTCTCTCTAATTTATCGTTTGTTGTCACTTTCTCTTTCACACACATACTCTTATTGCACACTTACTCATTCTCCTTCACACACACTTGATCTGTCTCGATTGAGGAACTCTTCTCTGTCCATAGCATATAGATTTATTGAAAAGTCAAACATCACAAAGTTTGACCATGTACGTGGAGAAAAACAATTACATCTAGTACGGCAAACATATACCATTAGATTCACCATGAGATGTAGTTTTGTATGATGTATCTTTGGTATTGTAGATATAAATAACATTTGCGTAAACCTGATCAAAGTTTCCAAAGTTTGACTTCTAAAAAATTTACATGCATTGCATTATCGAGCGGATGGAATATCTCTTTCCCCCTCTCAGCTATCTGATGCACCACTCAGCCTTATCGGGGCTCCTCAATCTCTCTCAAACTTTATTGGTCAGTTTGGTTTGTGACCTGACCCTCATTCCTTGATGGCCGGTACTTCCTGGTGTGGACGTGAGATGTAAAATATTTCTGCCTGGCCAGGCTTGTGTGGTGCTGAAGCGATTGGTTCATGCCTGGGCCAGGCAAAGCATCAACGTCCCATCAATCAATCCATGCATCAATTGTTTAATGCTAATATCCATCCATGTTGCTGTTAGCCTCGTGGCCACACGACCAGGCACGGCCAGGCGTTCGAAATCGGTCGCTTGGGCCAGGCTACTTGCAGTGTCTGGAGTTCAGCCAGTGCAAGGGAACCCAGCCCAGGCAGGCTTTCTTTTTCATAGGGTAGCAACCAAACAAGCGTGCATGAAATCCAGCCACAACCCCAGGACACGCAAAAGATGCTCACGACGCAAGCCAAACTGGCCTTATATCTCCCTGGTTCACACATACACATGTCTCGCTCGCGCTATACATATAGACCCATCTAACACTCTCCGCCCTTGTTCTCTCTCCATGTGACACGCACCCCCCTAAGTACCATAATCCCTCACTCCATCATAGGCTCTGTTTGGATCCATGGGTTAGAGTTAGTTTGGGTTAGTTTGGAGTCAACTAACCCAAAAAGATCCAAACAGGAGGGTTAGTTTAGGTTAGATGCATCTAACCCATCCAAAAAAACTAACCCATCCAAGAGGTTCTTATTTGGGTTAGTTCTTCTCGGGACCACTAATAAACACTTTTTTCTCTCGCTCTCCCCGCAGCAGATCCCTCCCCACTTCCTCGAAGCTTCTCGTCCTCTCCCTCCCTCCCTCCCGCACCGCCCATGAAGGTGCCTCGCCATATCCGCACTCCATCTAGCCCTGCCATCCAAACACCTCTTTACTTAAGAGTTAGTTCAAGGTTAGTTCATGGTATGAATCTAACTCTAACCTCTAACTAAGTTAGAGTATCCAAACAGGGCCATAGGCACAAGCACTCCCCCTCTCCTAAGTATGATTGTCTCTTACTAGCCATCAGGAACACACGTATTGTCTCCTTCCGTCCATACGTCTATCTCGATATCTCTCGGGGCATATTCTATCTCGCACACACCTTGTCACTCGATCTCCCACCCATGTAGTCCCATCACGATCTCCAGGGGATCTCTCTATGACAAACATACACTCTCTCCTCCCCATGTATGTATTTTCTCCGTACGTCTCTCTCGACCTCTCTCCCTTGTTTGTCAGACCCCTCTCGGTCACGTGCTAGGGGTCCTCCTGTCTCGGTTCCAAACAACCACACACTATCTCCTCACCTTGCCTCCGTTGTCAAAGATGCATGTGTGATATGTTTGCATAAGACACGCACGCTTTTTCTCTACTTTTATCGTGTGTTGTCCATGTCTCTTTAACACACGCACACACTCTTTTTTCACTATCTCTCTCTCTCTCTCTGTCTCTCTCTCTTTAGGGACTCTGTCACGTCCATAAGCATATGGATGTTTTGAAAAGTCAAACCTCAGAAAAGTTTGACCAGGTATATGGGGAGAAAAACATTTACATCTGGAACGATCATTAGATTCATCACAACATATACTTACTTCATACTATCATTTATCTTTGGTATTGTAAATATAAGTAATTTCTTTATAAACTTGGTCAAAGTTTCAAAAGTTTGACTTAAAAAAATGTTGTAACTACATTATCGAACGGAGGGAGTAGCTCTTTCTCTCTCTCGCTGCTATCTCTCACGGGCCTCCCCTCTCACTCGAACTCTCTATACCGACGGATTATACGCCCATTGTGTCAGTGTATAGCTCCGTATATTGTTTAGTTGACCGGTCAACCAATCCACATGCTGCGTTGTCAGCTCATGTTCTATATCTTGGTGTGCTGGCCCATGTGGCAGTGGGTGAAAATAAGTAAACTAGAGGCCCATCTGACACGCGGTGAATTAAACAAAGTTGAAACCACTAGGGGTAGCACCCCGCACGCTAGTAAATTGAGGGCGCATTGAGGACAAACTTCTTGCGCGTGAAGGATGCACTCGTGCACAATTCACCACTGCACGGTGGCATGCACAGAAGGACGCACTCACGCACACCCAGCACACAACACACATCAGCACACGTGTACACCAGCGTCGCCACCGGTTGAGATGGACGGCGAGGTAGCCAACAAGCGGAGGCGGCTCGAGCCAAAACCGCATCAGGCGAGCCTGGACTTCATCAGCAGCCTCCCCGATGACATGCTGCTCGTCATCATCGACCTTCTCCCCACCAAATCCGTCGTGCGGACCGCCCTGCTCTCCTGGCGGTGGCGCCCCCTCTGGCGCTGCGTCCCCCTCAACCTCACCGTCGACAGCTGCCTCTGCGACAGGGATTGCAAACGCATGGCCACAGTCTCCAAGACCTTTCATTGCACCCTGGACCAGCCAGACGCCTTGACATCCGCATGTTCAGTACCAACTGCAAGGTCCAACCCAAGTTCGACGAGTGGTTCTTAACCCCCGCCCCAGATCAGCTCGAGGAGCTCAGCTTTGAAGCTGGACGATGTCGCTCTCTACTGTCGTCCGTGCTCCGCCTCACGCCAATGCTGCGCCGCGCCAGCTTCAGCTCCTGCTATCTTCCCCAGATTAATGCCGCGCCCGTCCTTCTTCTCCCTCAACTCAAGCAGCTCGACCTCTTCGACGTTGTCATCTCGAAGAAGGCTATGGATCACCTACTCTGTAGCTGTACTGCGCTTGAGTACCTTCGTCTTGAGCAGATCCACGGGTTCATTAGCCTCCACATCGCCTCGACGAATCTCCGATGGATTTATGTGTCTTGCTGGCCCCGCAACAAGACATCAATTGGGAAGAGATCATTCCAGCTGTTCCACATTATGGTCATTGAGAATGCGCCTTTCCTTGAGAGATTGCTTGTATCGTATCTAGAAGGTCCAACAAAAATCAGGGTCATTGACGCGCCGAAATTGACAGCGTTGGTGTACTCGTCTGCCAAATTCTCCAAACTCTTTATTGGATCCGTAATCGTTCAGGTACAACACTCATCTTCTTCTCCGTCTTCTTGAAATTCACATTTTTAAATTTCTTCTTGATGTATTTACGACTGTCTTTTAGAAAATGATTCCCACAAGCTTGACCCAGTCCATGCACACAGTGAAGATCTTAGCACTAAAATCTATCGGCCCCAATCTGAATCAAGTTGTTGGATTCCTTACATGCTTTCCATGCACGGAGAAGCTACTCATCGAGGTGAAACTTATTTCCTATGAGTAAACGGTAATCACAATGTAGCTCAATTTTTTCGTAATTTTCCCAAATTACGATGACAAGTGTAGTGTTCAAAACTGCATCTACGCACTGCACCGAAAGAAATGTTTTTAGTATTTTTTCTCACGTGATCACCTGCATCGTTTTTATGATGTACTACTACTATAGTAGCCTAGGCTAGTCATAGTGGAAAGTAACTTACACTACTCCAGTAACTCTATGGAGTACTACCTCCGTCCTGGTTTACTCTTCCAATTTTGTAGTATCAAAATTTGACCATAGATTTAACTGACAAAATGTTAATGCATGTCACTAAGAACTATATCGTTGGATTCGTATTTGAACATAATTTCAAATGGTGTAATTTTTAGTGACATGCATTGGCATTTTCTTAGGTAAATCTATGGTCAAAATTTTATACAAAATACGAGGTAGTATTCCCTCCGTCCCATAATTCTTGTCTTACATTTGTTTAGATACGGATGTATCTAACACTAAAATGTAACTAGATACATCCGTTTTAGAAAAAATTAAGACAAGAGTTTTGGGACGGAGGGAGTACAAAAGTGGGCTATGTAGGCCAAAACATGTGCCAAATTCACTTGTGATACATTTGGCATCGATGCCCCTCCATTGCTCACCTGGTGCCCCAATCTGGATCACCTACTTTGCTCTGGTTCCAAATTAACTCACGCAATGAAAAACATTGCGTGGGAGAGAGAGAGGACCGAGGCAATAAAAAAACACTTGTTTGGGAGAGTGATAGGCTGGTGTAGTTGGTTTGATTGATTTGTTTATACATGTGGGTCTGTGTGCACAGCGGTGCCAACTCTCTCACATCGCGAGAGCAGTGCCAAAATCTTTTGATTTGACATTGATGCGTATTATGTGGCATACTTTTGCGAAATATGGCATCAGCCACATAGTGGAAGGCATCAAATGCCCAAGCTCTTCACGTGCTCTTAGTTAAATGAGAGGAAACAGAAAAAGAGAGAGAGAAAGAGAGAGAGAGAGAGAGAGTGAAAAAATATCACTAGCCAGCCAACCCTATCGTATGAGTGAATGATATTGGTACCTCTTGATGACACGACAATCTTATGCAGCCAGCTGCTCTAATATGTTCTCTTCTTTTGCAGATAAAAAAGACCCGAAAGTGAAAAATGTGTTGCACTATAACAATCTCATCGAATGCCTTGATCTCCATCTTACAGAAATTGATTTGATCGACTACCGAGGCAGCACATCTGAGATTAAATTGGCCAGGTTCTTTGTTCTGGAGGCAAGTGTGCTCAAGGTAATGAGGTTTGGCGTTCTCTAGCGCAACAATGAATGGCGTGCTGATCACCGCAAGCGTCTAAGCCTAAATGGCAAAGTCTCCACAGAAGCTGAATTTGTTTTTGAAACATCAAGTGGCCAGAGACTCGAAAACTTATTTTCCCATTAGTAACTTGTCAAGGCGGTGGATTTTAGTTTGTATGATAATGTTGCATCCACCTAAAGTAACGAAAGTTCTTATGTAAACTTCCTAGTAATTCCCTCTTCCTAGGTGCAGCATTACTCCTAACATTTGTACTATCAGTTTGAAACTTGTAATATTGCCGTGTCCTATTCCTGCGTTTCCAAAATCCTACGAATCAAATAGATCCTGAGTTGGTGATGATGTTGTGCCTCCCATCTTTCACCAATAGCCGTCGGATCTAGATCTGACACATACAAACCAAGCCTCTCCATTTTTGCAAAAAGATGCCCATACTTGTTCCCTATTTACAAACAACTCCTTGTCTCTCACAATCAGCCTTATCTCCTCCCCACCACATCTAGAAGGCGGTGGAAAAATCTGGCGCGATGGCCGCTACCGGAGCCGTCCACCCCCAATCTTGGTGTTCTGTGCAATGCATGGACATCTACACACGGGAAATTATGTCGAACAGGGCTAGTTGTAAGCAGGCTAGCTCTACAACCATGATGATAGTGACTGCAGATGGTGAGGATAACTATGGTATGCCGAACATGGCGCCTATACTCAGGTGTCATCTCCGGCACAGGGTCTTGTCACTTCACTTTGAGGAGGAGCACGTAATAATTTGACCAATGGGTAGTATAGTGCTAGTACCAGTAGCACCACCATCTGGATTTAGGAGTACTACCATGTCCATCTGGATTTTAGTATTTGACTAGCAATATCTAGTAGTAATGCATGTCACAAAAAATGTACTACTCCCTCTGTAAATAAATACATGGTGTTTTATTCCTATCGGTGAGAGAACTTAATGTTTTTTGCTAACTACTAATAGGATTACATGCAATGAACTAAACACTGCATGTCATGTTTGGTAGTCTCAAGTCATTGAAAGCATGCACGGCCCACATCTCTCATTGGTTGATATGTCACGGAATAAGAAACAAGGAGGGAGTTAACGCACCGTGCCTAAGTGTTTTGGGATTATTTGGTTTTCGTAATGTGACTTACACAACATTTTTGTTTACATGCATTAACATTTTATTAGTTAAATCAAAGGTCAAAACTTGGCGCAAAATGCAAAGGGGACCAATAAACCAGTAAACATCAAACTTCTCTCGTTTGGCCCCAACTAGAGGTTCGGTGATATGACAATACTGCACCGGCACGGAGGGGGACGCAACTTCATTGACTTACGGTAACTGCCTTTGGGTGAATGACACATGGGCCCAGGGGGTGGCTGGCCCACCTATCATATAGCCAAAGGCAGGTGCAGTAGAGGGCCGAGGAGTAGTACAAAATCCTACGCACCTACGCACGCTAACCAAGGGCAAGAGTGATCACTCGAATCGCAAGATCAGTTGACCCATGGAGGCGATGAGCGCGAGCATCAGCTGGCTGTGCCAGATGGTCCACGACGCCGGCCTGCGGCCTGGCAACGAGGAACGTCTCCAGGTAGTATTGCTTGAGGCCGCCAGGGCGAGGGGCCGCTTGGACGACAGCTTCGTCTCCTTGTTCGACGAGGTCCTCGTCGGTTTCCTCGACAAGTTCATCGTCGTCAAGAAGCTCGCGGACGACTTTGACGTAAGCCTCCAGTCGACGCGCCTAGGCTCTGCGATGCACGCCATCCTCAACGTCCACTATGGTGACAACCTCTTCAACGCACTGGTGGCCCTGCGACTGCCCGCCGTCGCGCCGGAGAATGTCCACCTCGAGGTCGCGCTCGCCTCGCAGCGCCTGGCGCAACAAGACACCATCAACATAATCACCCACATCTACGCGCAAATCATCCACAAGGACTACTACATGCAAGAGGAGGATGATAGGACACTGGCCTTCTTGGACCGCAGGGCAACCTTGGATGGCACTGTTCAGAAGCACGTTGAGCTCGCCGCCAACTCCGCTGCTCCTCACACGTCGGTTGGTGACCCGGCGCACTAGGGCGTGAGGATGTCGTTGATGGATCCGTATGTATTTTTATCTTTCCGTCAAATCCATGTAGTAGTATATGATACTACAGTAATTATCTTACCTTTCGCATCAACTTCATAATTTTTGTACGTACTCCATGCATGAACGGCGCCAAAACCAAACTTCTCATTACTCTAGGCAAAATCGTTATTTTCTATCTATCGATTGCGCCATGGAGCAGAACCAAATTTTACAAGTTACGACTTCAAAAGCAAAAGCCTGCCGTGTTCGCGTCGCACCCCCACACGGTTGGTCCGGCACGCCACTCAAGCGAGAATGTGTGCGGTGTTGCATTTTCACTTACAAGTGGGACCGTAGTTGAGCAAACCGACTATCGGCAAACCCCCACCCCGCCTACCGCGCGATGGCTGAGAAAACAGGAGGGAGAAGAGATGACTGTAGCATGGACTCCAAGAAAAGTGGTGTCAGATGGGACTCGTGTTGGTGGCGTGTGCCGTACTGCTAGACATGAATGCTAGTTGTGGCCCATGCCAGCCCACTATATCGAGCCTATATCGAGGTACGTAGAACAAATTTCCTGCAGTCCGTGCTCAGCCCTCCTCTATCTCTCTTCTAAGCTAGCCAGCGGACGTGTGGAGCCCATCGTTTGTTTGCTCACATGCGGCCCCACATGTCAGTGAAAACGCAAGAGCTCCCACTGAACCTGCACATCTTTCACCTCGACGTGCTGGTGATGAAAAACAAAGGGATAATTAATTTGGTGCCCTTAGTTGTGTCCCACTCGGCAGGTTTACCCCTAGTTTCCGAAAACACTTGTTCCTGCCCAAACCACTTTCTCCTCTTATGCTTTTCCCCTTTGAACGTTTGACCATCACTTTGAAAACTTCATAAAAATTTCATACTAAATCAAAAAAATTCAAATAAGATATCAAAATGTTCAGAAAAGCATCACATATATGTGTATGCCATTTGCATTCATGAAAAAAATGTTGGGCAGTCCCTATCTCAGTTTTAGCTCATATGATCTTATCATGAATAGTAAAATCTAAAAAAATTCTAAAAATTCTAAAAAAAATAGGTGGCAAACTTTGACCAATGTTTTGAGTGCTTGCCCAGTTTCATAAGGGAATGACATTCGTGGTAGTCATGGCAAAAAAACAAAAATCAATGCTCCAAAATTTCATTTTTTTGCCACGACTTGCACGAATGTCATTCCCTTATGAAACTTGGCAAGCACTCAAAACAATGGTCAAAGTTTGCCACCAATTTTTTTTAGAATTTTTAGAAATTTTTTAGATTTTACTGTTCATGCTAAGATCATATGAGCTAAAACTGAGATGGGGACTGGCCAGCACTTTTTTCAGGAATGCAAATGACATGCACATATAGGTGATGCTTTTGTGAACATTTTGATATCTTATTTGAATTTTTCTGAGTTAGTATGAATTTTTTATGAAGTTTCCAAAGTGATGGTCAAATGGTCAAAGGGCAAAAGCATAAGAGGAGCAAAGTGGTTTGGGCAGGAACAAGTGTTTTCGGAAACTAGGGGTAAACCTGCTGAGTGTGACCCAACTAGGGGCATAAAATCAATTATCCCTAAAACAAATTCAAGAAAGATCTTCGGTGGCCGCTTTTGGAGTTACTCAAGAGTAGTAAGATTCTATTTACAGTTTAACCCAAGATGCACATCTCGTGGCTTCAACTACCTCTCTATTTTCTTTCATGACAGGACCTGGATGCTAGATGTCCCACGTGTCGGCAAAAGGAGGAAGAACCCGACCAAATCTTCGGTTGTGCTCTCGGATTAGACTAGTTGTGCTAACTTCAATTTTTATTGTGTACTCCCTCCGTTCCAAAATACTTGACTTCCATTTGTCCAAAAATGGATGTACGTATATACTAAAACATGTCTAGATACATATATATTTTGACAAATAGAAGGCATGTATTGTGCAATGGAGGGAGTATAATGGATGCAAGTTTTTGTATTGGGAAGAAAAGTACATCCATAAATTGATAGAGCGCAATTTAGTAGATGTTCTATCACTTTTAGCTAGCACAGAGGCTATAGATGAGATTAGTGCACTTGTTGATACTCCTACTTGGTATGCGTGTTGCTGCTTAGACGCAGAGAAAAACGGACCAGAGGGAGTACTAGAATAGAGGCTAGACATGAGACTAGATGCGAGGAAGCAACGTCTACTTCTTTACACTCGAAGAAGAAAGAAGCACGCAAGATCGAGCCTCCATAGATCAACAATGAATGCATCGAGAAGGCACTAATCCAACTTATAGGAGTAGTAAAATGTATTCTTGTGGTTCTTGTTTTCTTTGGTCTTGCTTTTCTAGTCAAAATTATCGTTGGAGTTCGTGCAAAACGGAGGTCTGTTTGGGGTCGTGCGTTGCAGTTGGCCTTACAAGTGGGACCGCAGTTAAGGAAACCGACTATCGGCAAACCCCCACCTCGCCCGCCGCGTGATGGCTGAGTTAGAGAAAGGATGAGGTTGAAGAGATTGCTCTAGCATGGACTCCAAGAAATATGGTGTCTGATGGAAGTCGTGCTGGTGGCGTGTGTCGTACTCCTGGATGTGAATGCTTGTTCTGGCCCATGCCACCCAACTACTCCTACTACTTACTATATAGTACTACTAGTATCAAGGATTTGAGGTGCTGGTTACGTAGTAGAGTACAATATGGCTACAGTAAAAACACCCGCACAACGCGTGAAGCATGTGAAGCTAGTACAAATAGTGTACAACTATTGTTGATTGGCCTCATCTGATAACCTATTGCAATGCACGTACAATTATGTATTCGGAAAATATTTTTTTGCCTCGTCGCACCCCTCACTCACAGAAGTGACAGGCATATCATTTTATTACAAGCATATCATTTTATTACATACAACAGGTCTGTAAGTGCATCTAGTGCCACCCCTAGTTGGTTTTGGAGTATTGACGACAAAGTTGGTTGAGGGACTAATGCGTTTGTGAGAATTGCAGGATAACGCAGGTAGTGTCCCTCATTGATTTGGTTTACCTACCGGAGATGACCCCTAAAAATGTATGAAGAAATTGAAGACAATGGTGGTATGAGAAGATATTCATATTGAAGACTATGACATGAGAAGACATTGCGTGAAGACTATGGAGTGCGAAGACTGTGTGGTTTCGTTGTTTCCTTTTCTTCTTTGTTGAGTCATAGGAACCACCGTACTGTTAAGTGGGGTCCAAGTGAACTAAGTCAGAGTGACTGAAGTGATGCTCAACCCAAATCCTATGTCTTCGAGCGAAGACAATGAGAGCAAATCTTATCCAGAGCTGGATGAGTCAGCTTTGCTTGTAGCCCAAGTAAAGTTGCCCCGTGTGTTTGAAATCTGACGTTGGAACACATGTCAGTTCCTTAGTGACCCAGGGTCATTTCGGACAAATCAGGTCGGGTTGCCTTGTGGCTATAAATAGCCCACCCCCTACACCATAAATTGGTGGCTGCTCAGAGTTACTTTACGACTTTTGTCGTTTTGAGAGCAACCCACCTCGAAGCCTTTGAGAGAGAAATCCTTGCGAGGACAAAGCCCAAACACCCAGAGCCAAAGAGTGTTAGGCATCACTGAAGTCTTTCTGTCTGTGTGACCTGAAGACTTATTACACTTGAGGATTGTGTATCCTCCAGCCGGTTAGGCATCGCGTTCTGAGCATCCAAGAGTCATTGTGGATCGCCGGGTGAACGAAGTCTGTGAAGGTTCGGAAGTCTACCTTGAAGACTTACCAGAGTGATTGGGCGAGGATTGTGTGTCCTTAGCTCAAGGAGAATACGGTGGGGACTGTGTGTCCGGGACTGGGTGTCCTCGAGTTTAAATACTCAGCTGCTCCAACCAGACGTACAGTTGTCACACCAACTGGAACTGGTCCAACAAATCCTGTGTCTTCAACAAGTGACTGGTTCTATCTCTTCCCTCCTTTACTTTAAGTTTGTCTTCGTGAAGTCGTTGCTTATCTGTCTTATCCGATTGACTTCATTGCTTGACTACTATTGTTGATTGGCTTCATACTATCTTCCATCCTGATCCTACTACCTAGCTGCTATTAGTCTTCGTACGTTAACGCTATTGCATACTTGACTATGGCTTGCTTGTTGTAGTTTATCTTCCGCTGCATATCAATTAGGTCATTTCTATTGTTTGTCTTCGAAACTTCCACGTTTTGAAGACTTTGATAAAAATCGCCTATTCACCCCCCCTCTAGTCGATAACTAGCACTTTCAATTGGTATCAGAGCAAGGTACTCCCTTGTTCTGTGTGATTCGGTTTAACCACCTGGAGTTTAGCTATGTCGACTGCAGGGATAATCAAAGTCTCCGCTGCCTGCCCCGTGTTCGATGGAACTGAATATCCCTACTGGAAGAATAAGATGCACATGCATCTTGAAGCCATTGATGTCAACCTCTGGTATGTCGTCAAGAATGGCGTTCCCAAAACTGGTGAAGGTGTCAACCCTACTGATGTCAAGAAGTTCATTCAACTGGACTTGACTACAAAGAACGTCATCTGTGGTCATCTGACAAAAGGACAATATGGCCGTGTGAGTGCTCTGGAAACGTCAAAGCTAGTCTGGGACTGGCTGTCCAAGGTCAATGAAGGCGTCTCTACAGAGAGAGACCAGAGGATCAGTGTTCTTCGCAATCTCTTCAACCACTTCAAGAGAAACGATAATGAAAATGTCCAGCTCACGTTTGATCGGCTCACCAACATCACAAATGAGCTTCAGGCTCTCGGCGCCACTGAGATCACCAAGCATGAAATCGTCAAGACGCTGCTGAGATCCCTTGATAGCTCCTTTGACATACTTGCCCTCATGATAGAAGAACGTCCTGACTTCAAGACTCTCGATCTGTCTGATATACTTGAGAGGCTCAACACACATGAGTTCCAGCTTTCTGAGAAAAGAGATATCTATGGCCCCAACTATGGCCGAACTCGTGCTTTGAAGGCAAAAGTTGTTTCCTCATCTGAAGAAGAAGAATCTGACTGCGGTTCTGATGATCCTGAAGACGTTGGAAGGGAGCTTGCTATGCTTGTGAAGAAGTTCCACAAATTCACCAATAAGAAGGGCTTCAGAAAGTCTTCACGATATAGTTCAAGAAATGATGAAGCTTCCACTCAAGACAACAAGAAGAGAACATGTCACAAGTGTAAGAAGCCTGGGCACTACATCACTGAGTGTCCTCAGTGGGACAATGAGAAGAAGAAGAAGAAGAGCAAGGAATATGACTCTGATGACAAGAAGAAGAAGAAATCATCAAAGTCTTCTTCCAAGTCCACATCAAAGTCTTCATCTCATAAGAAGAGCTCATCTGGAAAGGCTCGTGCTTTTGTTGGCAAGGAAATGGATTCAGAGGAGGAGTCTGCGTCTGAGGAGGCAGAGGTGGAATCTGAAGCTGAGTCCGACTCTGGCGTTGCAAGTCTGGCTCTAGCCACAGCCTATGTTGCAAAGTCCATCTTCAACACTGAAGACAATGACTCCCACACCTTCGCTGATGATGACAAGGACGATCCTGCTCCCACCTACTGCTTCATGGCATGCGGTGCCAAGGTAAAATCATGCGATGCTTACTTTCAAACATCAAGTGAAGATGACTCTGATTGTGAATCTAAACCCAGCTACAAAACACTTGCTAAGATTTCTACTGAACAACAAAGGGCTATGGACATACTCAAAAACTGTTAGACAAAAGCGACGACCCGTTGGACGCGGAAATGACACGTTCACAGTCCTTCATTGAAGACATAAAAAATCTTCATGCTAAGTATCAAGAACTTGAAAGTCTTCATGAGACGCTCTCAACCACTTATGAAAAGCTCTCCTATGATTATCTTCAAAGGAAGCAAGAGCTTGAGAAATTGAAAGCGACTCATGAAGATCTTCAAAACGAGAATGAGTCATTTCGCGCTCAATAGATCAGTCCCGCTCAGGATGGATTTGAACCACCATGCTTAAAATGCATTGAGCGTGATAACGCTGCCTTTGTTGCTGAATGTTCCACTGCTGCTACTGTTGCTCTGTCTTCAACTACTGATGTGGTAACTAACCCCTCCTCTGAGGATACCACTGCTATTTTTGATGAAAATGCTAGGTTGAAGACATTGCTTGAAACAGGGATGTATAAAAGTCTGAAAGGGCATCACACACTTTGTGATGTCCTCAAAAAGCAGATTCTGAACCGAAACCCTAGGAAAGAGGGTGTTGGGTTCGAGAGGAAAATGAATACTGATGGTTCCTACTGGAAGCCTGAGCAGTATCCCAAAACCACATGGGTTGCTGCAAAGGAACCTTCAGTGGATCCATCCACTTTATCTGGATTTACCCGTGCTAATCATATTATCATTGATGAATCCTTTGATGCAAACTATAAACTGTTCAAAAATTAGAATGGTGAAGTGTTTTCCAGGTATATTGGTACTAACTGCAGGAATGGACCGCCAATGAAGAAGATCTGGGTTCCCAAAAGCTGTCTTGAGAATCTTCCTATGAATGTTGTCATGACACCACCAGGGAAGAAGACAAACCCCAGACCAAAGGCGTCACATGGTCCAATGGCTTCATACGGAAACAGGACTCACCTGAGTCACCCTAACGCCAATGTTTTGCAGGGAAGTCACACTCAAACTTATGAATATGAGCATGTGTCTTCAAACCGCTATGTTCATAATACTAAGAACTTTTCTGCTTATTCATATGAGTATCATTCATCTCCTACAAGGCTATTTGCTAGGGCTCCAAAGCCGAAATTCTCAGATGTTGCACTTAGACTCATTGCTTCTAAGCCACCCCTAAAGATGTGGGTGGTGAAGAAGAACTAACTCTCTTTTGCAGAACATAGTCTCCAGCCAGCAATCAAAGGCGTCTGATATTATTGCTGGGGACCTAAAACACAAAGGGATGCATGATAAAATGACTTACTATGTATTCCACATATGAATCGCTTACCTGTCATACTGTGTGCTAACTTTCATCTATGCTGTGATAATCCAAGTGTGCATCAACTGCTTATGCTTCACAACATACATTGTGAAGCCTATCCTCCTAACTGCACTATAGGGCATGTCACCAAAAGCTTCAGAATGGATTATTGACAGCGGATGCACTAATCATATGACTGGTGATCGAAGTCTTCTCATTGACTCAACCTTACGTCCACCCGACAAGAGTCAAATCACATTTGCTGACACTGGTAAAGGCAAGGTATTGGGTCTAGGTAGAGTTGCAATCTCAAAGGATCAACACATGGATAAAGTGATGCTTGTTGAATCCCTTGGATTCAACTTAATGTCTGTCTCAATGCTTTGTGACTTAAACATGATTGTGATATTTGGAAAATATCGTTGCCTTGTACTAATGGAATCTGACAAGTCTCTAGTCTTTGAAGGGTATAGGAAAGGTGATCTATACATGGTAGATTTCTCAGCAGGTCCATAGCTTGCCATATGTCTTCTTGCAAAAGCTTCAGAATGTTGGCTCTGGCATCGAAGGCTGGGGCATGCTGGCATGAGGAACTTGCACACTCTCGTCAAGAAGAAGCATGTCATAGGCATCGAAGGTGTCAAGTTCAATAAAGATCATTTGTGTGGTGCTTGCGAAGCTGGGAAGATGACGAGGGCCAAGCACCCCTCGAAGACAATCATGACGACATCTCAACCCTTTGAGTTGTTGCACATGGACTTATTTGGCCCTACTCACTACTCCACCCTCACAACAACGGCGTGTCTCTATGGCTTCGTCATTGTTGATGACTACTCAAGATATACATGGGTGCACATAATTCTCTACAAGACTGAAGTACAAGATGTCTTCAGACGATTCGCCAATCGAGCAATGAACAATTATGGCGTCAAGATCAAGCATATCAGAAGTGATAACGGCACTGAATACAAGAACACCGGCCTTGATCTTTATCTGGATACAATGGGAATCACTCATGAATTTTCTGCTCCATATACACCTCAGCAAAATGGCATTGTTGAGCGCAAGAACAGAACCCTCATTGAGATGGCTCGAACAATGCTCGACGAGTACAGGACACCAAGAAAGTTCTGGCCTGAAGCTATTGATATAGCTTGTCACATCATCAACCGTGTCTACATCCATAAGCTTCTGGGCAAAACATCCTATGAGCTCCTTACGGGCAAGAAGCCAAATGTCAGCTACTTCAGAGTCTTTGGTGCTAGGTGCTGGATCAAGGATCCCCATCACAAGTCAAAATTTGAACTCAAAGCTCATGAAGGCTTCATGCTTGGCTATGGAAAGGATTCGCACTCTTACAGAGTCTTCAACCTCTTCCACTAAAAAATCGTTGAAACAGTGGATGTGCGATTTGATGAAACCAATGGTTCACAACGAGAACTCCTGCCAAGAACACTAGATGAAGCTCCTTCCAGTGAATCTATCAAGCTGATGGGAACTGGTAAAATCATGCCCTCTGAAGCACAGCCTGAAGAGGAACTTATCATTTCTGCACCAAACCAACCTGAAGACAATGCTCATACCGAAGACAATCCTCCCAATGATGACAATGATCAGCATGAGCAAGGTCTTCGTCCAGTTCATCCTCGTGTTGCAAATGAAGTACAAATCGAGAAGATAATTGACAGCATCAATGCGCCTGGTCCGCTTACTCGCTCAAGAGAAACACAGTTAGCAATCTTCTGTGGGCACTTTTCATTTGTGTCAATATCAGAACCCAAGAAAGTTGCTGAAGCTTTTATGGAACCTGAATGGATTCAAGCCATGCAAGAAGAACTTCAACAGTTCAAGCTGAATAATGTTTGGGAACTTGTCAAGCGACCTGACCCTCGCAAGCATAACATTATTGGAACAAAATGGATATATCGAAACAAGCAAGATGAGCATGGTCAATTCGTCAGAAACAAAGCATGTCTTGTGGCTCAAGGATATACTCAAGTTGAAGGAATTGACTTTGATGAAACATTTGCTCCTGTTGCTAGGCTTGAAGCTATTCGCATACTGCTAGCCTATGCTAATCATCACAACATCTTGCTATATCAAATGGATGTGAAGAGTGCATTTCTCAATGGCAAGATTGAAGAAGAAGTATATGTCGCTCAACCACCTGGCTTTGAAGATCCAAAACATCCTGATATGGTTTACAAGCTAAACAAAGCACTGTATGGCCTCAAACAAGCTCCTCGTGCATGGTATGATACGATCAAAGACTTCCTGAAGAGCAAAGGCTTCAAACCAGGATCCTCAATCCCACACTCTTCACGAAGACATATGATGACGAACTGTTTGTGTGCCAAATATATGTGGATGACATTATCTTCGGCTGCACCAACCAGAAGTATAGTGCTGAGTTTGGATACATGATGCAAGAGCAATATCAGATGTCCATGATGGGAGAACTGAAGTTCTTCCTTGGTCTTCAAATTCGTCAGCAAAGCAATGTCATCTTCGTATCTCAAGAAAAATACCTCAAAGATTCTCTGAAGAAGTTTGGAATGGAAGACTGCAAAGGTTATATGACGCCAATGCCAGCCAAACACCACTTTGGTCCCGACGACAATGGTAAAGAGTTCGATCAAAAGGTATACCGCTCCATGATTGGTTCTTTACTTTATCTATGTGCATCTAGGCCAGATATTATGCTTAGTGTTTGCATGTGTGCTCGATTCCAAGCGGCACCAAAGGAATCGCATCACTTAGCTGTGAAGCGAATTCTTCGATATTTGGCTTACACCCCAACACTCGGATTATGGTATCCCAAGGGCTCAAAATTTGATTTGCTTCGATTCTCGGATGCTGATTATGCTGGTGACAAGGTGGATCGCAAGTCTACATCAGGAACATGTCATTTTCTTGGTCGATCACTTGTCTGTTGGTCTTTAAAGAAGCAGAACTGTGTATCACTCTCAACTACTAAATCTGAATACATTGCTGCTGGATCTTGTTGTGCTCAGCTTTTGTGGATGAAGCAAACTCTCAAGGACTATGGCATCGATCTGAAGCAAGTCCCTCTCTTCTGCGACAACGAAAGCGCCATCAAGATTGCCAACAATCCAGTTCAGCACTCGAAGACAAAGCACATTGAGATTCGTCATCATTTTCTCAGAGATCATGTCATGAAGAAAGATATTGACATCATTCACGTCAACACTGAAGAACAACTGGCAGATATCTTCACAAAGCCCTTGGATGAGAAAAGGTTTTGCAAGTTACGGTGTGAGCTAAATATCTTGGAATCCTCTAATGTCCTGTGATCAGGCACACATCCTAACACTTATGCATGTTGATGACTTAGATGTGCAACACACAAAGTAATGTATATCTTCAATCAATGAAAATTTACACTCAGAGTGTGAATACATTAACATGGAATTTGACTTCGGAGCGCCACGATTATTGTGCGCCGTGTCTGGGTCTAATACCAAATTTCTCTATTTGAAGTATTTCACTCATGGCGTTACTTTTGCAAAGACTTCGCATTTTGTTTGTCTTCAATTTCAATTTATCTTCATGATTTTCTGCGCTATGATGATTTGATTGCATATATATATACTAGTGTTCTGTCCTCTACAGCATTCACTTATTGCTATGTCTTCAAGTTGAATCTTTTGAACTAAGTGAATGTGATCGGACCCTAACCTCTCTATGCCTTCTATCTCAAACTCTATCTGTCCAAATCATATACATTCTATTGAAACTGTCGAATGTGTTCTCTGTGTCCTAGTCAGCAGAAGACACAGAGACAAACATCAAGTCCTATTTAAATGATTCATCTTTATTGTCGATAACCGGGGAAGCCGGAACAACCATCCGACAAACTTGGCGGGCGTGGGAACATGGGACAACTCTGAGTATGTTGCATGCCTGCCACGTGTCCCACGAATGTGAACAGACAGGGGCACCTGTGTAATTGCGCAGTGCCGCACACCTACTTATAAATACGTGTCCCCTGCGGTCAAGAAAACCTTCTTCCACCTCTCCACCTCGTCAAAAACCTAGCGCCACCGCTAGCTCTCGACGACGCCGGCGACGAAGCGCTTAGCTGCCGTGACTTCTCCGACGCCGTCCTCACACCGGCCGCGGACATCGTCCTCTCCGCCGTCGCCGTAGGTGTCCTCCGTCGCCAAGTTAGGGCACGGTGGGCTGAACTGCTCGGTCTCCTATTCATCCCATCTAGCAGTTCTTCGTGCGGTAATTATAACTCTATTTTTACCACCTTTTTGATCTTCATAGATTCATCCTATTTACCGAAAGTGGTTTCTACCTACTCAATGTTAGATCTATTCTGTCTGCATCTCATACTGCCTAGTATATTCACTTAAGCTTCACATCTAGTTAGATTCCTCACTTGTACTTATTCACGGATTCGTACAAATCTGGAACCGACTCTCAACATATAAGTGAATGTCTTCGCAACATGAGGTCAATGTCTTCAAACTGAATTATCTTCAAAATCTTCTGAGAATGCATATGACCTCTTCCCCTTCCCTTGCATCTCTAATGCTGTCACAGGTACATGTCCATGGGAGAATCCCTTGGTTCTCATAGTCTGCATTCGTTTGCAGAATACTTACAGCATCATATCAATTCTCCTGAAGCTAGTTCCTGTCTGACCAGCAAGCGAAAGCCTTTGAAGCCTTTGAACATATTAAAACCGTTCAGTTTGAAGTTCATGGCTGCAGAGAAATCAGTAAGGAAGGGTGGCAGACAGCGTCGTGGGGGAACTTCAAAGGATCTGCCTGATGATCTTGCAGAAATATATAAAACAGATCCTGAAGAAGATTACAATCAGCGCAAGACTCGAATCCAATGGATTGAACGCTATTGGGCTGAACAGTGGTACAAGTACAAGTTTGTGACCCAGGAGTATGCAGAGAAAAATGCTATCAAGAGCCCTTGGTGTGATATTCTCTATCGAGGCCTTCCCCCCAAGAACAGAGCTGAAGCTATTGCACAAGATTTCTATCCTTGCATGGTCCGTGGACGTCAGCCTGAGAATGCCGATCCCACATCATTACTCTGGTGTCGTGACGACAATCTCTTCAAGCGCAATTTTCAGTATGCTAAGGCTTCGGCAAAGGAAGACAAGAAGTCATGGGGATTAGACTTCAATCCTGGCCCCTCTGCTCCCCGTGATGATGGCACACATGAAGCTGAAGAAAACAGAATTGGCTCCTTTGCAAACCTTGATGGCCTCATCTCCTACATCTTGGTACAAGGTGCCAAAGTGGATCATTCTGACAATCAGGCTGATTCTGATGAAGCCCCAGCTCCTCCTCCAAGGCCGATGAAGCCAAAGAAGATTAAGGCTTCATCATCAGCTGCACCTCCAAAAGCTTCTCGTGTGAAGCCACTGGCCACTGCACCTCCTGAAGCTAGTGTGTAGTCTGAAGATCAATCCCGCATCTCCAAGAAGACGGAGAAGAAAATGCAACTTGTCAGGCATATTGATCAAGCTTTGACTCCTGCCGCCATTCTGCGTGAAGAACCCATTGATCTGTCAAGTGATGAAGATCTTGCTGATGATGCCCTTGAGCAACTAATAAAGAGCAAGGAAGAAGTAGAAATATTCAACAACTTGCCTCTCTTTGACGTGGAAATCATCCATAACTTCATTGATGAGTGGTTCAACACCCCCAATCTAAGCTTTGAAGATTTGCAGCTTCCCATTGGCCTCAGCGTCTCTTTCAATGGCGCCATTGCTTCTGAGCTAGCTCTTGCTCAGCGCATCGTTGAGCTGAAGAACAAAATTGATTATGAGAAGGCTCAATTCAAGAAGCATGTGGCGAAGCTCAGTGTTCAAGACGTCAGAAACTTCAAGGTCATGCTGCATGAGCTTAAAGAAGCTTTTCTGAAGAAGCGCCAAGAAGCTCAAGGCTCTCGTGAGCGCATGAAGAGATTGGCTGATAAGTGTGTGCTTGCCTACAATGAGGCTGAGAAGCGCAAGTCACTTGGCCGTCCTGGCATTGACCCCAGGATGGCTGCAAAGAAAAAGAAGAAGCTTCCTGCTGACCAGCCTGCACCTTTAAGCCAAGAATCCCCTCGCATTATCTTCCCAAGCAGCATGACTGGCTCGAAGCCAAAGGTCACCACAACCGCTTAAGAACAGAAGAAGACGAGGGCTGCAAAGGCTGAAGCCAGAAAACGGAAAACCTCAGAAGCCTCTGAAGCTGCTCCCTCCAAGAAGAAGCGCAAGATCAAGAAGAGTCGGGCTGCTCCCACAGAGCCCCTTGTTGTTGAACCCATCTCAGTGGTTCGTCCTGCATCTGCATCCCAAGAACTTCGCATGACTGTTCATGAGCCTACTTCCACAGAGGCTCCTAAAGCTGAAGACATTCCAGTAGCTGAACCCACCGCTGCTGAAGACATTGGTCAAGATGACAATGTTGAAGATGATGAAGTTCTTCCTCAAATTGAATATAATGTGGTATCATTGCCTGTTCGTATGAACAGCGAAATCATTAGCATTGGTCGTCCTCTGACGCTAGTTTCTCAGGATGCTTCATGGGCTGATCGCCCGCAAGGACAAGACTCCCCCAGTACTCCCCAACAACAACAAACCACACCATCCGTACAAGTTGAAGAGGATGAGGACCTGCCCACTCCATCTCCAAAGGCATTGCCTGTACTACAAAGGCTTCGCAAAGGACCAAGGCCTCAAGTCCCTCTTCCGAGCGTTCCAGAAGGAGAAGTGCATCATCAACCTATTGCACGTCAAGTGTTTTCAGAAGCCACTCCTGCTGTGAATGTCTCCGTGTCTGAAGCCCCAGCTGCTGAAGACAATCCGGCTGCATCAGCCGATGAAGAACGTGAAGAAAAACGTGTCCATACTCCCCCCATTCCTAAAGAAGCTCTTCATGAAGTGAACGTGTCTGTGCCTGACCCTCCAGCTCAGCAAGTGGAGGTTGAAAATCCTGAAGCTGCCACTACCAACGCAAGTGAAGCTCATGACGTTGTCATGACTGAAGCTAATGTGGAGCTTGAACCAAACAGCGTGCCTGAAACCAATGGGGCAACTACTCCTGAAGCACCTGTTGTGCAGCCTGAAGCCTCAGCTACTGCCACTGCTCCTGTTCCGCCACCAAGGCCCTATACAATCGAGCAAGCATACAACCATGGCAAGCTAATCATAGTAAGATGGCCCATTCTGGTCCCTCCGCCTATTATCTCTGGTCCTCAATTTGACTATCACATTGAGCATAGGCCTCAGGTCCAGAAGCCCAAGCCAAGACTGCCAAAGTTTCCTGGTACTGCCACATTGGTCGGGTCCTTCAATGCAAATGGCTTCAAAAGCCACAACACATTCTTTGACAGCTCAAAGAACCCCTACACGAAGCCAAGAATATCATCAGATTGGTTCTGGAGTCATCAGCAGCGAAGCTATTACTCCTGTGTTCTGTATGATCAAGGGCGCATTTTCCCTCATATGCGCCTCGACACTGAAGCCATTGCCGGACTGCCCTGCTTAGAAGAAGCACTTGACTGCTTTCGTGATGCTGGTCTGCTCAGCTTTGTCACAGACAAAGAACATTGGAATGAAGAGCTATTGCTTCAATTCTATGCTACTCTACACATTCGCGGCTACAACAGAGATATCAAGACCTGGATTCTCGAGTGGATGACAGGAAATGTTCATCATGAAGCCAAAGCTCTTGACATTATTGAGCTTACAGGCCTATCCACTCCCGGAGAGCTCTATGAACATGGTTGTCAAAACCACCGCAATGCATTGAAGAGCATCTTCCATAAGCCTGAACCCAATATGAGCCAGATGTTGAGCATGGTGAAGCCTTTGCCACGTGATGCTGAATATCCAAAGGAGTTCCTTGTTGATGACCTTGAGTATCTGCCACGCACCATATATCACATCATCTGGCGAACTCTATGGCCTATCAAAGGACATTCATCAGCTGCAAAACTTGAAGGAGCCATGAAGACATTGGTCTTTTACATTCTCAATGGCATCAGCTTCAATGCGCAAGATTTCTTCATCAGGTAACTGGTTGCATCTGGATCTGACCTCTTCGGACTGAAGTTCTATGCTCCATGGGTCATGTGCCTCATCAAGCGACACTCTGCTATCAACTATCAACCATCTGCTCGCAATCATGTGATCTTCCTACCAGAGGTTGATATGTCAGTTGAAGCCATATATCCTGAACCTGCCAAGAAGCCTCTTTGTCTTCAGAATGCTGAACATCAAAGCTTCACTCAGCTTATGGAAGGAGTCCAAGCAGTCACGCGTGTCTATCCAATGGCTGGAAATATTCGTCTGCCTCATCGTGCATCAACTGAAGCCACTGCGAGCACCATTGCTCAAAGGCCTCGGAAGCGCTCTCGGGTCCTCATTGACCAAGAACTTCTTGTGGCCCTACATCAAAAGCAAGATAAGCATCATTTTTGGCTGAAGCGTCAGATGCAAAGCCTCTTGGTGGATGTAAATCGCATTCGAAACCTTGCCACCAAGAATGCTTTTGTCACTCACGAAACTTGTCGGCATTCATGGAAGAGTTTCACCCTACTCAGTGCTGAAGCTGATCTTCAAGATGATGGCTTCACTGAAAGATTCAAGTTTGACTCCACTCCTCCACGGAATGATGTCCTATGAAGAACTCCATCTCTTGAAGACTTTGATTATTCTTCCTCCGCGGCAACTGTCAATGACAATGTCATCGATGATGAAGACGATGCTACTTCACCACCTCCTACAACTGCATGCATCGACACTGCACCAAGTTCGTCTGGACCGCCAACCAACAACGATAACCCTGCTGCTTCACCTACTCCTCCTGAGGACGAGTAGATGCTCTATGTCTTCGAACCTTTTTGGTCATTACTGACAAAAGGGGGAGAAGCGTATGAGTTTGATAGTCTTCAAGCGGGTTCATAAGGGTGGTTGCTTTACATTTTTGCCTAGTGCTTACAACTCTTGCCTTTGATACACTTCGTTCTTTGAGTTGTAACACTTAAACTTGATGGTCGTCTGCTACTTATTTGCGTTTCCACGTGCGATGATAACTTCCGCACTTAGATCATTCTGCAGACCTCCATTTTTTATTATGCATATCATCCTCTTAGCTATATCATTTTATGCATGATGAATTATCTTCATAAGTTGAAGAGGATCTCCACAAGTACAACCTGCCATGTGCATTTGCATTCCAAAAGCAAATTATTTATATGCACATCTTTAGGGGGAGCCCTTGCCACTTATGAAGACAATACGCTATCCTTTATAATTTCACATACTTCTTTCCCATTGAAAACTTCAACCAGTTTGTCATCAATCACCAAAAAGGGGGAGATTGTAAGTGCATCTAGTGCCACCCCTAGTTGGTTTTGGAGTATTGATGACAAAGTTGGTTGAGGGACTAATGCGTTTGTGAGAATTGCAGGATAACGCAGGTAGTGTCCCTCATTGATTCGGTTTACCTACCGGAGATGACCCCTAAAAATGTATGAAGACATTGAAGACAATGGTGGTATGAGAAGATATTCATATTGAAGACTATGACATGAGAAGACATTGCGTGAAGACTATGGAGCGCGAAGACTGTGTTGTTTTGTTGTTTCCTTTTCTTCTTTGTTGAGTCATAGGAACCACCTTACTGTTAAGTGGGGTCCAAGTGAACTAAGTCAGAGTGACTGAAGTGATGCTCAACCCAAATCCTATGTCTTCGAGCAAAGACAATGAGAGCAAATCTTATCCAGAGCTGGATGAGTCAGCTTTGCTTGTAGCCCAAGTAAAGTTGCCGCGTGTGTTTGAAATCTGACCGTTGGAACACGTGTCAGTTCCTTAGTGACCCAGGGTCATTTCGGACAAATCAGGTCGGGTTGCCTTGTGGCTATAAATAGCCCACCCCCTACACCATAAATCGGTGGCTGCTCAGAGTTAGTTTACGGCTTTTGTCGTTTTGAGAGCAACCCACCTCGAAGCCTTTGAGAGAGAAATCCTTGCGAGGACAAAGCCCAAACACCCAGAGCCAAAGAGTGTTAGGCATCACTAAAGTCTTTCTGTCTGTGTGACCTGAAGACTTATTACACTTGAGGACTGTGTATCCTCCAGCCAGTTAGGCGTCGCGTTCTGAGCATCCAAGAGTCATTGTGGATCGCCGGGTGAACGAAGTCTGTGATGGTTCGGAAGTCTACCTTGAAGACTTACTAGAGTGATTGGGCGAGGACTGTGTGTCCTTAGCTCAAGGAGAATACGGTGAGGACTGTGTGTCTAGGACTGGGTGTCCTCGAGTTTAAATACTCACCTGCTCCAACCATACGTACAGTTGTCACACCAACTGGAACTGGTCCAACAAATCATGTGTCTTCAACAAGTGACTGGTTCTATCTCTTCCCTCCTTACTTTAAGTTTGTCTTCGTGAAGTCGTTGCTTATCTGTCTTATCTGGTTGACTTCATTGCTTGACTACTATTGTTGATTGGCTTCATGCTATCTTCCATCCTGATCCTACTACCTAGCTGCTATTAGTCTTCGTACGTTAACGCTATTGCATACTTGACTATGGCTTGCTTGTTGTAGTTTATCTTCCGCTGCATATCAATTAGGTCATTTCTATTGTTTGTCTTCGAAACTTCCACGTTTTGAAGACTTTGATAAAAATCGCCTATTCACCCCCCCTCTAGTCGATAACTAGCACTTTCAAGGTAATCAACCCACATCGACAACGAGGATACAATATAAATACTAAAGTTTTCACCATACAACAAATAAAAAGCAATGAAATGAACTTCAACTCAACCATTCCTCGGTGTTGGAAACGCTTGCTTTGAACCACAAGTGATTCTCTGGGACGGGCCATCCATTGTCGATCTGGAGATCAATGCAGGACTGATCATCTAGGCTGAAGCGGCCTACTATATCAGTACCAGGGTAGGGAACCACCCAAATGTCCGAGGAATAGACACAGTTGCTTCTCATAAATGGTAGTAACGTTGTTTCAACAACAATTGGATCGCCTTTCACCATCATTGGATAGTTTTGTCCAAGGAAGAGCGAGTTTTCTCCAAGACTATCAATTTTGTAAAAGGGAGAAGGAATTGGTGCTAGCACACTAGTATCCATCCCAAATACCATGCAATGGGTGTTGGAATAGGTCCGGAGAGTGCGACCATGGGAGACTACACCAGCTTCCTTAGTAGTAACATCATCAATGGGTTGTATACACACGAGAAGAGGTGATCCATCAGAATTAGTTGCCAGGCGCCAAATAGTATATGGGCGCTGCTCGTCCTCATGCTCGTGATCATCACCATCGTCATCTCCCCCTTGGTTATAAAAATCTTCAAGTATAGGTGGTGGAATGTTCGCGGGACCTTGGAAACACAAGAAGAAGGTTAATTAGTAAAGGGAAACTTGCTAACCCGCATGCATGTGGATGAAACAATTATAATTACAGTGGAATACAAACATACCGAAACAACGAGTCCATGCAAAAACAGTGCCACGAGTGGTGGCAGCAAACACAAGGCCCTCGTATTCAATTGCATCAAAGTACTCATCCGTGTACAGAAACTGATTTTTGAGCAATATCCATCGAGTCAAACCAGCAAGGATGGCAACAAGCTTGTCGAAGATAGCAATAACTTCATAGTTGTTGTAATTCCAAGAGCGGTTGGGAACTCGAGAAATTGCTATCTTCCGTAGAAGACAGTCACCATGATTGTATTTGAACGTGCGTACAATCCAGGTGTGCTCAACCTCTGGGCAGTCTGCTGAGATTTTTGGAAGTGGAACCCGGTCACGAGTGTACACATTCACAAGTTCCCACTCGCAGTGGGACCCAATGTAAACAACCCAATCTCCATTTGCACCTTCCCAAGCCTTGCCCTCAAGCGATGGCATCTTAACATCATACGTATCATTATCAAGCGGCATCAACTTGCACAGGGCGAGGCCTCCGTCGTGACAGCGCCAGTCATCAGGGTCACGGCGAAGAAGGTAAGGGAGATCAAACCGCTCCTTGACTCTTGGGTTCCTTCTAATGATGTTATTAGTTGAGTCAAGAATGGGCTTGAACGAACCTGCCATGCTAGCCGAGGTGATGACGTCGCACCGATCAATGAGTTCCTCGACCACATCATCTTTCAGATCGGGGCAAGAATAACGGGGTCATTTCCATCCTGTTCCCTCCATGGAGAAGATGATCGAACAATGGCAGAAGAAAGGGTGAAGGGCTGAAGGAAAATGGAGGAGGGAGAGGAAGAGCGTGCGACAGCAGTTCCAAATCGAGAGGGAAAGGCGAAGAGTCGGTGGGCGTTTGCCAGTTTGCCACAGTTCACGAAGGGGCGCCCCGGCCTACACGTCGGTTCGGAAATACTCCTACTACTCGTCGTCGTCTCACTGATATGTTGGAACGGCCAGTACTAGTAGTATAATAAAGATATATAGGCTGGAGCTTCAGCGCTTTCTTGCCAAGGGCTGACCACTTGCTTCTCACACTACCACCCTCTCTCCAGATCTAAAAAAGACGGCCCCTCTCTCCCTCCTCACCGGTGGTCACAGATCCGCCGGGGAAGAAAAGGACGTGCAGCGTTGACGCACTCGTCGTCGGCGAGCGAGGTCACGCACTAACGACAAGGCCGTCCTCTCAGACCTAGCGCCCGTGCTGGATGGCCTCCGTCCCCAAGCTCGCTGCCGTAGTGTGTGCGGAGGACGACGACCACGAGCGAAGCCACTTCCCGCCGACCCTCAGGTACGCGACCTCTTTTCTAACCATACCCTTGTTCTATTTCCCCATCTGGCACGTCGTTGCATGTGGATCCTTTTCCACTCCACCATCTTCCCAATTTGCTATCCTCTGCTCTGCTCGCCACGCAGACGAAAACCATAATTTGCACTATTAAAGGAAACCCTACTTCATGCAGACTAATCCATGTCTGGGTTGAATAAGGAAAGGAAGGGAGACTGTACTGTCCAAGAGAGTAGGCATCGAACCCGCATCTAGGTTGAAAAGGGGCAAATCAGTAGCTAAGGAACGAGTCTCGTGTCTCTTGGTTGAAGAACGGTAGAAAGGCATGACAACGCAATAGAGAATGACCAGGTCGATCGGTTTGTTGTCCTCACATAGGAAAAAGGTGGCTAAAGAGAACAAAAATGGGACGTAGTCCACATATGCTGCCTGGATATTTGTTGCTCTGGGCAACCATACCTCCCTCACCACTCTGCCTTCGTGGAGGTACATCGTACTGGTGCGCCCACTGTCCGAATGGGCCTCCCATGCTCTTATTGCCACTTTTTTTGCTGTTAGTATAACGCCAGCAGTCAAGTCAAGCAATGCTACTGCTAAAGTGAAGCCACATTTAATAACTAATGCCGCTCTCAGTCTAATGCCACCGAATTTAAGCAATGCCATTTAATGTCACTGGATTATTTCAGGGTTAGTTTTTGATTGTGGATGTATTGTTACCTTTACATTTTGTCTAATGCCACTAGTATACCAATGCTGAAACTTGTTACCTTTACATTTTGTATTGTTAATTCTTATAGAAACCTTCCAGTGCTAGAGTTTATTGAAATCTGTTCAGTAAAATAGTTGTACTGTACCCTGTAATAAACTAACTACTCTACTGTTGCACTAGCCACTGGATTAGTGTATATTTGTAGTATTCGAATGCTGTAGAGTTCACTCAAATTATCTCGGTAAAGCTAGTCACACCTTTGTTAAAATTAATGTTCATTATGTTATCGAAGTAGGTCTGTATGTTTGTCTCTAATGCCTGTCGACTACATACCTGACATCATGATGTAATGTTAAGTCATTTCCTTTTGTACAGTGTCACTGAATTGTCAAGGCGGTGATAGTATTTTATTTTAGTAGAACTGCACAAAATTTGCTTAAAAGAAGAGGAAAAGTCAAGAATGGCTCAATTTTTCAGAAAAAACTATGTATGCCTTCCTGACATCAGCCGCTGTTGCTTTATTTATTCCTTCAAACAGGTTATTAGAAACAGTCTTGCTACCTTTTCCCATTAAGAAATTGGAATACTTATATTTGTGAGTCTATGCTCCAACTAGTGCCACTTTTATAGTAATCACACTTTCAATATCTATGCAAACAGGGATGCTCGATTTTAGTGGAGCTTCACAAAAAGTCCAACTTGTTCAACATTAGGAGCATGTTTTTTTCCAAACCTTTATATCCAATTGGTGGCACTATGAGCTGTTCATTACGAAGGTACATGGTTTGCTACTATCGTGATACTCTTTTTGTACTGTCATTAGATAGTAATACTAGTGGTTTGCTAGCTGCTTGATATGTTAGTAGCTGCTTGATATTTGTGCAGACAGAGATGTCTACCCATTGCTATTTGGCAAACAAACAAAGTGTCCGCAATTTTGATTGAACTACACAAGAGAATGGTATAGTCACTGCATGCAGTGCCATTTGAAAATAGACACAAATATTGGATAGTCACTTCATGGACTGCAGAAAAGTAGTATTGTACTATTTACTGGCCAACAGTTGGTGCTTCATTGCTTTGGTCGGATTATACATGGGCATCATTTTGCCTAAGTTAAAGTTTGTATTCCGAAAATTGTCTTGCGGTGTGATCGAGAGAAGACCAAATCATATTGCAGTGGATGTTCCTCCATCATGTGTGGTTCCTTCTCATGGTTCCAGCTGTTGGTGAAACCACTTACGTTTGCAAGAGGAATTGTAGACTTCATAAACAAATTTGTCTTTTAGTCTGTACTGAATGTTGTCCAATAGAAGCATCCATGTTAGTAGGAAGAACATATGTTTTTTCTAGATCTTTGCTTTTGGAGCTACATATTTGTATATGATCTGTGAAGCATTGAGATGCATTAACATGTTGATCTTATGTATGGGAATCGTACTAGTTAGTTTTAGTTGCGACACAAGATCCGAAGTGGATGATCTTTGCTTTTGGAGCTACATATTTGTATATGATCTGTGAATCATTGAGATGCATTAACAGTTACTTATTTCTGTTCGCTCAGTGTTTACAAGTTACTGATCGATCACTAGCTAGCCTACAAATGCGCTCCTGGCAGTTTTATTTGCGACGCAAGATGCGAAGTATGCCTACCTCCGAAGAACCTGACAAGCTACACTATCGATCCTACACGGATAAAAATGCCTAACCTCTGAAGAAACTGGCAAGCTACACTATTGATCCTACACGGATAAATAGCGGATCACGCACGTACTACCTCCTTTCCGGTTTGCAAGGCTCAATTCAAGAAATGACCTACTCGATCCTACATGAATAAATAGCGGATCACACACGTACTAGTACCTCCTTTCCGGTTTGCAAGGCTTAATTCAAACCTCTCACCAACCAAGGTACTCCCTCCGTCCGGGTTTATTAGTCCCGTGAGCAAAGTAGCAAGACCAAGGCATGGCAATAATTAACGGCATGCAGAAGTTTAAGCCTAATTAATTCGAGTGATTTAAGTGGCTGCATGTGTGCCCTCGGCTGCGACTCGTTGCATGCTGCTTCGCGTACTGCCTGCGAGCGATTCTGAGTGCCTGCATGCAGCCGACCATAATTAAGGCAGCTAACTGATAAGAAAAAAGATACGCTTTAATTGTTGCGGGCTTTTTAAATCCGTGGAATCATTATTGACAAGGAGGGAGATGATTCGAGTGCACTTGTTTGACCGCCATGCCGGCGTGCGACCCAGACGGGACGGGACGACACAGTCATAATTTCAGTTTATCTAGTTTTCCACAGCAAACTAGTGCGCTAAGCCATTATGCATTGAATTCTGATGACCGTCGCGCTACCTTCCCCCTATAAGTACTGTTTCCCGGCCTTCTCCGGTGCCACCGTGACCCAACTCGCCATATCCTCATAAGCCCCCACCGGCCCGACGTTGTTTGCCATGTCAGCCATGCCCCCGCCCGTCCGCGGTAGGCGACGACGGAGGCGGTCACCGCTGGAACTAGTGTTCGGTTTTTCACCGGAAGGCAGACGGAGGGAGGAGGCATTCTATCTGTCTTTAGATGGCAATGCGCAGATCGAGGAGTTGTTGGAGCGCGACCGCATGGCGGAGGAGCAGGAGTTGTTGGAGAGCGACCGCCTGGCGGAGGAGTAGCGTATCGCCGATTTGCGCCACCAGCGTGACATGGAGCAGCAGCACACCGACGCTCTGAGTCGCGAGCAGAGCGCCCGCAACTGGGCCGACTACATGGAGGCCGGCGCACGGCTAATAGCCCTAGAGGCTGTCGGGCACGCACGCATTCGCGACGCCGATTTTTACTACCATCTCATCAAGTGGGTTTCCCGCTTGGAAGCCGAAGCTTCGGTGGACCACGTCGGCATGGAAAGGTCCATAGCGCATGAGCAACGCGCCCTATCGCACCTCTGGCAAGTCGGAGGCGAGGCGCAGGACGCCGGTGCCGGCATTTAGCGTGTACCACAGATGGCGGATGGCATTGTCTAGTTAGCTAAGAGTAAGTTAGTACTTGTCTAGTGGGAGTAGATAGTTAACTTGGCTATGATGGTTGTCAACGTGGAAGTTCAGTACTCTATATGTGGATCAGACCTGTTACTTTGCTCTGAAAGTTGAACTTTCCGTTTGAACGTATGGAATGGGCTGTTATTTTTTTAAATGGGTTGTATTTGTCCTCCACGGGTTTAGAGGCTGACTTGTGGGCCTAGCAAGTTGATGCGTACACAATCAAGAGATGATTGTACATGGAGAGGATGACAACAGGGACCTGCCATGGTCATGGTAGTACGCAAGCATGTGCCTCCTTATTTCAAGCCAATAAAAAATGGCTCCTCCTAGTGGATTTCTGACATCTGGGTCCTATGCCATTGTCAACGTAGCCAATAAACGAGAGAATTGCACAACGAGCGGCTGACACCAGGGACCCAGCAGCTCGCCCATTTATTTTTGTTTTGGGTCAATTTGATAAATGCCTGCGAGAAATGCCACTGCAATTTCCAAGCTTTGAAAAATGCAATTTCATGCCATTTCTAGTGGCATTTTTCGAAGTCTGAAGTGGCGTTTTTCAAAGTTTGCAAACTGCAGTGGCGTTTTTCCAAGTTTGCAAAAATTGCAGTGGCATTTTTCAAAGTTTGGAAATTGAAGTGGCATTTTTATGAATCGCCATAATTGGAGTGGCATTTATCTAATTTGTTTTTGAGACGGAAGCAGGGTGTCAACTGGGCTGTGCGGGACACTCTGGCCTGTCTAGACAGCCTTTTCTTTTATGTTTACCACAGACCAGCCCAGTAGTTTTTTTTCTTTGTGAAAATGGCTAGCCCAGTTTTTTTGTGATTTGTCAAGTAAGTCGCTTTATCAGGCCTGTTGGGCTGCAAATCTTTCAAGATGAGGAGAGCTTCATTCGGCTGGCCGAGAGAATGGCCAATCAACAATGAGAAATGGGCTGTACATTTTTAAAACACATCAAACCGGCAATTAGTTTCATATATCTTTTTTTCATTTCGAGATTTTAAATTGCATTGCTTTTTGTGCGTGGACAATTTATTGGATTTTATATTGATATACATTTATTTTTTAAATCAGTCTGAATGTGACTCGAAATTTTGGGATTAAAAACAGTTCAGACTACACCGACATATGCAAAATTTCGTATAATTTTTTAACCGTGGCCACAATATGGGCTGTAATGCTAACAAAAAGAATATGGGCTCCAAAAAAACCCGTAAGAATTAGAAAATGGGTTGTAAACTATTTGAAATAATGGCAGATGGGCTGTATGCAGTTTTCCACAGATTTGAGGCTTTCCACACATGGCCTGTATACTGTTGGATGTCCAACCAACGGCCGTCGTGCTTCTTCAATCTCTGCTCTTCCTGCTGCAGTCGCTCAAACAAGCGCCGACAGGACTGCCTGCTCCCTCCTCCACACGGCCGGCTGTGCTGCCGCGCAGGCCTCACCGCCCTATCATACTCCCATCGCGGGCCTAGCCATCCCTCTACTCACCCACAGTCCCACACATGCTGTTCTCCGGCGACGGTAGACGAACTAGTAAACCCTCGTACAGTCGTACTCCCCTCCGCGTGGGAAACAACTGCCGAGTCTTCCCTGCCTCCGTGTCGTTCCCTTCCTAGGACTCGCTGTCGTCCACCGCCCTGGTGCTCTCGGCGTGGCGTGGTCAACATGGTCAACGAACGACATGCATCTGAAGTGGACTGTACGTGGAGAGGCTGACAGCTGGGTCCACGGCCGCACGCAAGCAAACGCCTCCTTAGTACACGCAAAATAATGATTCCTCCACCTGACATCTGGGACCCACCAAAAGGGCCTCTTTATTTCGCGGAAAAAACGTTACCGCCATTGATAGCTTGGACCCACGAGCTATATCTTCGCACGCAAGGAAGTGCCTCCTTATTAGGCCCCAAAAAAAGAATACTTCCCATACGATGTCTACTAAGTTGACGGGGCCTACTAAGTTGATGGGGACGAAGGGATTTGTCAACTTAGTCAATATATGCATGATTCTAGCTCGACTGACCGTACGATGTCCATCCAACGGTCGTAGTGCTTCTTCAACCTCTGCTCTTCTTGCTCCAGCCGCCCAAAGCAGCACCGGTCGTGCCGCCTGCTCCTGCCTCCCGTGGTCGGCTGTGCTGCCGCGGAGGCCTCACCGCCTCCATACTACTCCCACCGCTGGCCAGGCCATCCCTCCACTCCACTCACCCACACCCCCTGTTATTCTCCGGCGATGGCAGCGCAGCCGAACCAGTGAACCCTCGTACTCCTCTCCGAGTGGGCATCCACTGTCGCGTCTTCCCCGGCTCCGCGTCGTCCCCTTCCTAGGCCTCGCCGTCGTCCACCGCCGTGGTGCTCTCGGCGCGGTGTGGTCAATGTGGTCAACGACCGAATTCCATCGGAAGAATACTGTACGTGAAGAGGCTGACAGCTGGGTCCACGGCAGCCGCAAGGAAGTGCCTCCTTATTACGCGGAAAATAATTATTCCTCCACCTGACAGCAGGGACCCACCGGACGGGCCACCAGTATTTCGCGAAAAAAATGTTTGCCCCTGACTGCTGGGACCCACCCGATGGCCACCGTATTTCGTGAAAAAAATGTTTCCCCTGCTGTCAGCTCGGACCCACCGGAAGTGCCTACTTATTACGCACAAAAAATGAATAGCCCCCCTGCTAGCTGGGACCCACCTTTGTGGGAGGCTGACTTGTGGGCCTACTAAGTTGACGGGGACGGAGGGCTTTGTCAACTTAGTCAATATAAACGATTCTAGCTCCAGTGAGCGTACGATGTCCATCCAACGGCTGTAGTGCTTCTTCAACCTCTGGTCTTCTTGCTCCAGTCGCCCAAAGCAGCGCCGGTCGTGCCGCATGCTCCTGCTTCCCGTGGCCGGATGTGGTGCCGCGGAGGCCTCACCGCCCCCTACTATTCCCACCGCTGTCCAGGCCCTGCGGCGAGGACAGCCTCACATCGCAGTCGAACCAGTGAACCCTCGTACTCCTCTCCGTGCGGGCTTACACTATCGCATCTTCCCCGGCTCCCTGTCGTCCCCTTCCTAGGCCTCACCGTCGTCCACCGCCCTAGTGCTCTCGGCGCGGCATGGTCAACGTGGTCAAGGAACAACTTCCCTCAGATGTGGACTGTATGCGGAGAGGCTGGTAGTTGGGTCCATGGCCGCAGCAAGGAAGTGCCTCCTTATTACGCGGAAAATAATTATTCCTCCACCTGTCAGCGGGGACCCGCTGGACGGGCCACCGTATTTCATGAAAAAACATTTCCCCCTGACAGCTGGGACCCACCAGCTGCACCTTCTCATGCAAGGAAGTGTATCCGGGCAAAAAAAAACGATTCGTGCCCCTGACTGCTGGGACCCACCAGCTACATCTTCGCACGCAAGGAAGTGCGTCTGGGCAAAAAAACGATTCGCCCCCCTGACTGCTGGGACCCACCAGCTACATCTTCGCATGCAAGGAAGTGCGTCCGGGCAAAAAAACGTTCGCCCCCTGACTGCTGGGACCCACCAGCTACATCTTCACAGGCAAGGAAGTGCCTGACAGTCAGGAACCACCTGGTCGAAGCGTACGTAACGTTGTCATTCTGGTCGCGAACGTGTACGTACATACTGGTCGATGTAGAGGCGTGCACGTGTCATAGTAGAGGCGCGCACGTAGCATGTACATGTACGTACATCGTCGAGGGTGCAAGAAAGAAAATACGACCACGTACGTACATACGGGCAAGGTCTCGAACGCCTACTCGCACATACATACATGGCTGGGTCGGAATGGAGAAACAACGTTGTCGTTGTGTTCATGGGGAGCCAACCGGCTGGGTCGGCACGGAATGCGTGGTCGTGTTCATCGGGAGGTCTTGGAAGGAACATGCGATGGAAACGAGGCCTACCGTACCGCAGAACGGAGCAAACGGACCTCCTACATTTGGAACGGGGTCCTGTTGATCGGGAGGGGTGTGGCGTACCGCAAAATGGAGGAAACGGACCTCCTACGGTCGAAACGGGGGTCCTGTTGATCGGGAGCGGTGTGGCGTACTGCAAAACGGAGGAAACGGACCTCCTACGGTCGAAACAGGGGTCCTGTTGATCGGGAGGGGTGTGGCGTACCGCATAACGGAGGAAACAGACCTCCTACGGTCGAAACGGGGGTCCTGTTCATCGGGAGGGGTGTGGAGTACCGCAAAACGGAGGAAACGGACCTCCTACGGTCGAAATGGGGGTCCTGTTCATCGGGAGGGGTGTGGCATACCGCAAAATGGGACTCCACGGGATACTGTTCATCTCCACCGTCGACCTCCTCCGGCCTCCATGGGCTACCATTGACCTCCTCCAGCCTCCACGGGCTCCTGTTCATCCAGCCTCCACCGCGCGCTACTCCATCGGCTACTGTTCAACCACCCCTCCACCGTCTACTGTTCATCCAGCCCTCCACACCACGGGGTCCTGTTCAACCACCCCTCCACGGCCACCCCTCCACCGTCTACTGTTCATCCAGCCCTCCACACCACGGGGTCCTGTTCATCCAGAGGCAAAGCCACCGCTCGCTGTTCATCCACCCCCCCCTCCCGCAACGCTCACTATTCATCCAATCGATCAACTTCAGTTAGCAGCAGTAGCGAAGGAATCACTCCATCGGGTTCAGTTAACAGCCATCGATCGATCGCTCGGGTTCAGTAACACGTAGCCTGCAGTGCAATTGCTCGGGTTCAGTTAGAGCCCAACGCCTCGCTCGGGTTCAGTTAGAGCCAATGCCTCACACACACACGCGTACGTGTACGAGAGAAACGCGCATTGCTCGGCCCCCGACCTCCCACTGTAATCGGCAACTCCCCGAAATTTTCCTCCCCCTCGCTTCTACCACGGTTTTTTCCGTCATGGACGGCCCAAAGAATGTCATGCAGCTGCGTCTCCGGCCCGCCCAGGACGAAAAGCCCATTTTCTATCATGATTTTTTGTCATAGAAGTAGGAGCCCACCACATCTATGATGATACCGGGTTTTGTCACAATTATTGTCATAGAAGTGTCATGTGTATGACAGAAAAAATTTCATTTGGCCCAAAATGTCACGGATGTGTCTTTTTTTGTAGTGAAAACAGAATTCCATTTGAAGGTTTGGAGTTTGGCACATACAAATTTACTTGGAACGGCAGGTAAATACCGCATATAGGAAGGTATGTTGGTCTCATATGGAATAACTTTGGGGTTTATGGAGTTTGGATGCACAAGCAGTATTCCCGCTTAGTGCAGGTGAAGGCTAGCAAAAGAATGGGAAGCGACCAACTAAGAGAGCGACAACAGTCATGAACATGCATTAAAATTAATCAACACTAAGTGCAAGCATGAGTAGGATATAATCCACCATGAACATAAATATCATGAAGGCTATGTTGATTTGTTCCAACTACATGCGTGAACATGTGCCAAGTCAAGTCACTCGAATCATTCAAAGGAGGATACCATCCTATCATACCACATCACAACCATTTTAATAGCATGTTGGTACGCAAGGTAAATCATTATAAGCTCCTAGCAACTATAATCTCTAATTGTCACTGCAAACATGTTTATTCATAATAGGCTGAATCAGGAACGATGAACTCATCATATTCACAAAAAGAAGAGAGGTCGAGTTCATACCAGCTTCTTTCATCTCAATCAGTCCATCATATATCGTCATTATGGCCTTTCACTGGCACGACCGAACGGTGTGTATAATAATAATAATGCACGTGCATTGGACTAAGCTGGAATCTGCAAGCATTCAATTCAATGGAGAAGACAAGGTAATATGGGCTCTAAGTTAAATCAACAATCATGCATATGAGAGCCACTAAACATTTTCATTATGGTCTTCTCCTCTCGACCCCCAAAGGAAAGAAAAGAAATAAAACTATTTACACAGGAAAGCTCCCAACAAGTAAAAAGAAGAACGAGAAATCTTTTTGAGTTTTTTTAATTACTACTACAAGCATGGAAATTGAAATAACTAATTGTTTTGGTTTTTCTTAAGGTTTATCAAACACACAAGAAGAAAGCTAGAAAAAGAAAATAAACTAGCATGGATAATACAATGAAAGAGTATGAGCACCAACAACTAGAATAAGTGTGTGAACATGAATGTAAAGTCGGTGAGAAATACATACTACCCCAAGCTTACGCTTTTGGCCTAAGTTGGTCTATGGCCATGGATAGCCTGACTGATATCCAAAGTTATAACTGGGGTTGTACTGAGATGCAGCAGCCAATGCCTCCTGAGCTGCGACATGTTGGCGAGCTGCCTCCGCTCTCCTCTCGTGTTTGGTTGCCTCCTCCCTGGTGACAACATATCTTCGTTTTGCCTGGCAATCAAAAAGGGAAGGAGTAGGGAGAGTAATATGGACAGCGCGAGTTCTTTCCAAGATTAGTCAATACTGGAGGAATTGTTCATTCCTCACAAGAAAATGGTGCCTGGCCATAGCGTCATAATCTAAATAAGCGGAAGGCAAGTCCATATCACCCTCACGTGGAGGTATACCAAGATAATTAGCAACACGGGTCACATAAATCCGTCCAAATAAATCTCCAACTAAACCATTATTATGCAACCTACGTGCAACAATCGCCCCCAAGTTGTAATCTTTATTACCTAGTACAACACTCTTAAGGACACAAAGATCAGGGACACACATGTGACATGCTTCATCTTTACCGTTAATGCATATACCAATGAAGAGAGCGAAATAATGTATAGCAGGAAAATGAATGCTCCATATGGTAGCTTGTGCTATATCTCTAGATTCTCCCACAGTGATACTAGCAAGAAAGTCTTTATATTCAGATTTGTGGGGTTCATTAACATTGCCCCACTGTGGGAGTTTGCAAGCAGTTGTGAAATCTTCTAGGTCCATGGTATAAGATTGATCATAAATATCAAACAGGACATTCTGAGAATTATGCGAAGATGTAAATTTAAATCTTCTCACGAATGAATCAGTCAATTGGTAGTACTGAGGACACTTATCTTGCATGAAGTCCTCAAGATCGGCATTATGCACATATGCGTCAAATTCATCCTTGATGCCTGCATTGACCATAAACTCTTCTGACGGCCATTCACAGGGCCGCACCTCAGCTTCCCTTGGTGGTTCATCGTCTTGCTCATGCATAGCACGCTTGGGTCCTCTCTTTGTTGAAGAACCACCTTGGTACATTTTCTTAGACATATTTCTTCCTCTGAAAAATTTCTGATTTTTTTTGTAACTTAAAAATAAAAGTGAATCAAACTAAACAAAATTGATAGCAACTACTCCCACAAGTGCCTAGAGCATATATCATGCATTAGAATTACTTGGGACCTCATAAATTTGACATTCAAGCTCAAGAACAGGGTCACCTATGCAGCAAAAATTTGCAATGAATAAAGCACTAGAACAAAAACTAATTGGGCCATTGGAGGAGTCACATACCAAGCAACAATCTCCCAAAGCAGTTTTGTGAATGGAGCTTTGAGCAAGGAGATCGAAAATCGCAGCAAAATGAGCTAGAACTCGTGCTTGAGCTGGATGGGAATTTTTTTGGAGGAAGATGGAGTGTGTGGGTGCGGGAATAAGTGGAGGGGGGCCACCATGGGCCCACGAGGCAGGGGGCGCGCCCAGTAAGAGTGGGCGCACCCTGGACCCTCGTGGCCAGGTGCTTGCCCCCCTGCTGTGTTCTCAGTGCCTAAAATCCTCAAATATTCCGTAAAAATCATACTAAATTTGCAGGGCATTTGGAGAAATTTTATTTTTGGGATATTTTTTATTGCATGGATAATTCAGAAAACAGACAGAAAATACTATTTTTGCTTTATTTAATCTAAATAACAGAAAGTAAAAGGAGGGTACAGAAGGTTGTGCCTTCTAGTTTCATCCGTCTCATGATCATCAAAAGGAATCCACTAACAAGGTTGATCAAGTCTTGTTAACAAACTCATTCCGAATAACATGGAACCGGAGAAATTTCGAATAACACTAGGTTACCTCAACGGGGATATGCACATCCCCAATAATAACAATATCATATTTTTTCTTGACAGTGGGAAGAAGAAATTCAAAATCTCCAATAATGATAGTTGGAACTTTTCCAATAGAATTGATGCTATGAACTTGAGGTTGTTTCCTCGGAAAGTGTATTGTATGCTCATTACCATTAACATGAGAAGTGACATTGCCTTTGTTGCAATCAATAACAACCCCTGCAGTATTCAAAAAGGGTCTACCAAGGATAATCGACATACTATCGTACTCGGGAATATCAAGAATAACAAAGTCCGTTAAGATAGTGACATTTGCAACCACAACAGGCACATCCTCACAAATACCGACAGGTATAGCAGTTGATTTATCAGCCATTTGCAAGGAGATTTTAGTAGGTGTCAACTTATTCAATTCAAGTCTACGATATAAAGAGAGAGGCATAACGCTAACACCGGCTCCAAGATCACATAAAGCAGTTTTAACATAGTTTATTTTAATGGAGCATGGTATAGTTGGTAACCCTCGATCTCCAAGTTTCTTTGGTATTCCACTCTTAAAAGTATAATTAGCAAGCATGGTCGAAATTTCATCTTCCGGTATTTTTCTTTTTTTTGTAATGATATCCTTCATGTATTTGCCATAAGGATTTACTTTAAGCATATCAGTTAGGCGCATACGTAGGAAGATAGGTCTAATCATTTCAACAAAGCGCTCAAAATCCTCATCATCCTTTTTCTTGGATGGCTTAGGAGGAAAAGGCATGGGTTTTTGAACCCATGGTTCTCTTTCTTTACCGTGCTTCCTAGCAACAAAGTCTCTCTTATCATAACGTTGATTCTTTGATTGTGGGTTATCAATATCAACAGCAGGTTCAATTTCTACATTATTATATTTGCTAGGTTGAGCATCAACATGAACATTATCATTAACATTATCACTAGGTTCATGTTCATCACCAGATTGTGTTTCAGCATCAGAAATAGTAATATCATTGGGATTCTGAGGTATGTCTACCACAGGTTCACACTACTAGGAAAAGGGCTATAGATAGGACTGATTCTAATGGCGCACCAGGTAAGTAGTGCGCCACTACTATATACTAATGGCGCACCGGTTGCTCGTGCGCCATTAGTGTGGAAGACACTAATGGCGCACCGTGCTCACAGTGCACCACTACTATTGATTTTTTTTTCATTTTTCCATACAAACTAATGGCGCAGGGATGGCAAAGTGCATGTATATATATATATATATATATATATTACTTTTTTTGCAAACCTACTAATGGCGCACTATGCCAAAGTGCGCCATTACTTGTTTAAACTAGTAATGGCGCACTTTTCCACAGTGCGCCATTAGTATACATATGTTTTTTTTACTTTTCTGCAAAAAGTACTAATGGCGCATTTTGTGGTGGTGCGCCATTAGTAACCTAGGACGAACAAGATATTTTGGACAGCCCACCTACCCACTCACTTTCCCCACTTCATTCTCTCCACCTCCTCCTCCAAGCTTGTCTCGGCTGCCTCCTCCTCCTCACCTCATTTCCACCATAGATTCATCAAAATTAAGTGGTGCAATCACCTTTTTTTGATAGGTAAGTAAGGGGAAAGCTATCTTCATGATGTAGATCTACTTTTTTTCTCCCTAGCTGGCTCCAACAACGTGCACATGCACTTTTTGTGGCCTAGCTAGATCTATGTATATTTGTGGTGTTGCTTGTGTTTGTGCTGTTGCATATATGTTTGTGTTTGCAGGTACCGGTATTTGAAATGCGATAGTTGCCAATATTTTGCCGGAATGTTGATTCATTTCCGTTTCGGCGAAAATTTTGGCACTATGCATTCTTTTTGGTCCTATTTTTAGGGAAGGTCATGCCAAAAAATTTCTTGGTTCTAAAATATCGTTTTGCTCTACCTCGCAGGCGACCATGGTCCGCACGATGACCGAAGGCATCGTGAATAGGTTTTTGAGCTCCGCGAAGGCCGAGATGCTTCAAAAGAATGAGAAGGAGATAAGATGTCCGTGTCGAAGATGCAAGCTGAAGAGCCTTATTGCGGACCCGGATTCTGGGCAGGTGCGGGACCACCTGCTCTTGCGTGGTTTCATGGATGGCTATCGGTGGCAAGGTGATGAAGATGACTATGAAGTCGTCCATGGGGGCCGGGCAAGAAATGAGGAAGGGCAACAAGACAACCACCGCGGCGAGGGCGGGCGAGAAGACGAAGAATCTCCAGGACATGATCACGACGGTGATGATGTACACAATCATCATGTAGAAGATGTCGTACATGATGATGAGGAAGATCAAGACGAAGGGCATGATCATGAGGATGAAGATGCCGGAGCAGACGACGATGGAGGCTGGGTGCAGGACTCTCATATTCAAGAGCTGCTTCGCAAGCAGACGGATAACGCAAGAGCTGCCACCCGAGAGAAAGCCAAGCTGGATCAACTGGAGAGAGACGCGGTTACTCCATTGCATGAAGGATGCAGGCCCGAGGATACCCGCCTGAAAGTAACGCTCATGGCTTTGGAGATGAAGGTAAAACACAAAATGACCGACGCATGCTTCGGCGAGAACATGTCATTCTGGCACGAACGTCTTCCCAAGGGGAACAAGTGCCCGACCAGTTTCGAGGAGGCGAAGAAAATCGTGTGTCCTTTGGATTTACCGCACGTGAAATACCATGTGTGCATGAACAATTGCATCATTTATCGGGACAAGCACGCGGAGTCTACCATATGTCCGGTGTGCGGCGTCACTCGATACAAGAAGAGGAAGAAAGCTCCTCGAAAATCGGTGTGGTACTTTCCGATCACTCCTCCTCTGCAGCGGTATTTCGCGGACCCTAAGGTAGCAAAGCTCCTGCGTTGGCACGCGGATAGGGAGGAGAAGAAGCGGGAAGATGACGGAAATGATCCGGAGATAAATAAAAAAGACAAGATGCTGAGTCACCCTAAGGATGCGAGCCAGTGGCAAGCGTTGAACTTCGAATACCCAGAATTTGGGAAGGATCCAAGGAACATCGTGCTGGGCGCGAGCACCGATGGAGTCAATCCGTTTGGCAGCCAGAGAAGCACACATAGCACCTGGCCTGTGTTTGTGTGGATGTACAACCTTCCCCCTGGTTGTGCATGAAGAGGAAGTACATTCACATGAGTATGCTAATTGAAGGGCCGAAACAACCAGGGAACGACATCAATCTGTATCTGGGGCTGCTGAAGGAGGAGCTAGACACGCTGTGGAAAACGCCAGCCAATACGTGGGACGCCGCAGAGAAAGAATATTTCCCTATGAGAGCCGCACTGCTCACGACGGTGCACGACTATCTTGGTTACGGATATCTCGCGGGGCAGGTAGTCCACGGATTTTCTGGATGCGTAAGGTGCATGGATGACACAACGTATCGCCAGCTAGATAGAGATCCCGGGTCTTCGAAAACCGTGTTCATGGGACATCGAAGGTGGCTTCGCGACGATGACCCGTGGAGGAAACGCAAGGATCTGTTCGATGGTGAAACCGAACCCCGAAAACGCCCGTGTACGAGGAGCGGCGAGGAAATAGACGAGCTGTTGAAAAATTGGAAAGACTGCCCACTGCCGGGAAAGAAGCAAAAGGCGCCAGAGCCGGGAAAGAAGCGAAAGGCGCCAGAGCCGCTGCTGAAGGTATGGAAAACGAGGTCTGTTTTCTGGGACTTGCCGTACTGGAAGATCCACCGTGTGCCTCACAGCCTTGATGTCATGCATATCACGAAGAACGTGTGCGAGAGTCTGCTTGGTACCCTGCTCAACATGCCAGAGAGGACCAAAGATGGGCCGAAAGCAAGGGCAGACTTGAAATCAATGGGCATCAGGCAGGAGCTTCACGCTAATGATGATGATGATGATGATGATGATGAGGCGAAGCAGGACACAGAAAGTCGTCGCAAAGGCAAAAAGGCCAAGAAGACCGGAAATGACTACCCTCCCGCGTGCTTCACTCTAAGTCAGGAGGAGATCGAGCAGTTTTTCACCTGCCTCCTAGGAGTAAAACTTCCTTACGGTTACGCGGGGAAGATAAGCAGATACCTAGACCCAGCGAAGCAGAAGTTCAGCGGGATGAAGTCTCACGACTGTCACGTGCTGATGACGCAGATACTTCCAGTTGCAATCCGTGGGATCATGGACGCGCACATCCGTGAAACGCTATTTGGCCTATGCAACTTTTTCGACGTCATCTCTCGGAAGTCGATTGGCGTGAGGCAACTCAGAAGGCTACAGGAAGAGATCGTGGTGATACTATGCGAGCTTGAGATGTACTTCCCGCCCGCATTCTTCGATGTTATGGTGCATCTACTGGTCCATATCGTGGAGGATATCATCCAACTCGGGCCGACGTTCCTGCACAGCATGATGCCGTTCGAAAGGATGAATGGTGTCATCAAAGGATACGTTCGGAACATGTCACGTCCAGAGGGAAGTATAGCCAGGGGCTTTCTGACCGAAGAGTGCATCTCTTACTGCATGAATTATCTAGGCATCGAGAACCCCGTTGGTCTGCCCGTCAACAGGCACCTCGGCAGGCTCGCTGGATGGGTTCATCGTGAGGGTCGCTGTGAAATGCATGTCAACTTCGAGGGTAGACTCGCCGACTTTGAAAGAGCAAACCTAGTCGTGCTACAACACATAGACGTTGTCGATCCTTGGGTGGTAGAGCACAAAACCTTTATTGAGAAGACGTACAATGACCGAGGCCAACAGAGGACGGACGGAGATATACTCAAAGAGCACAACTCATGTTTCACGCGTTGGTTCAAGCAGAAGCTTCTGTCGTACCCTTTACATGAAGATTCTTCCGCGGAAGAACAACTCATATTCGCCTTGTCACAGGGCGCCGAGCACAACCTGATGACCTATGAGGCGTACGATATCAACGGCTACACATTCTACACCGAGGACAAGGACATGAAGAGCGATGGTTATCAGAACTCCGGGGTAACGATGGAATCCTACACCGGTAAGGACAAGGACAGATACTACGGAAGGATCGAGGAGATCTGGGAGCTGAGCTACGCTGGAGAGAAGGTGCCGATGTTCCGTGTCAGATGGGCCAAGAGCGTCCTAAAAGAAGACCGATATTTCACCACCATGGTTATACCCGAAGCCAAATCCAAGACCGCGGGCGCAAACGTCACCGCGAAAAATGAGCCATGGGTACTGGCTTCCCAAGTGGACCAATGCTTCTTCATTACCGACCCGCCAAAGCCCAGTCGTGTTGTCGTGAGGAGAGGCAAAAGGAAGATCATCGGAATGGATGGAGTAGCCAATGAGCAAGACTTCGACAAGTACGGCGACCCGAAGATCGAACATGACGACGACGATGAAGTAGCAGCACACACCACAAGAAGAAGCAGGACCACCCTACCTAAAGGACGTCCGTTCCACAGAAGAACTCCATTTGCGAAAAAGAAGGGCAAGAAGATTGTGAACAGATAGCTAGCTAAGATCGATTGTATTTAAATCGTAGTCTTCATTTCTCAATTGTATTTCATGGGCACTTTTTGATATCATGAATATTTTTAAATTTCATGGGCACTTTTTGAAATCATGAGGACACTTGATCTCGATCCCCCTCCATCTCGATCTCGATTCCCCCTCCATCTCGATCTCGATCCCCCCCCATCTCGATCCCGCACCCTCCCCCGCTAGCTCCACCGCATTTAAACAAGTTTGAACATATTTAAACACAAATAAATATAAAAAACAGCATTTAAAATGCATAAAAAAATATTGGGGAGCCTGGGAATCGAACCCAGGACCTCCTGGTGTGTGTGCTGCGTGCTGACCAGTCAGGCTAGTGGGTGGGTTCAGTTGTAGATGGGGTTAGGTTGTAGATAGGGCTAGTGGGCTAGATTAAAAAAAATTCTAATGGGGCACCGAGGGGTGGTGCGCCATTAGAATAGTCGTACTTATGGCGCACGAGGGGGTGGTGCGCCATTAGAAAGCTTCCCCCCACACTAAATCCCCAATCTCTCTAATCTCTCCCCTGCCTCATCGATCTCACCCGCTGCCCCCTGTGTTCGCCGTCCCCCTCGCTGCTCCCCTCGCCTCCTTCGCGCCATCCCCGAGCCAAGCGCCGCCTCCCTCGCCGCCTCCCTCGACGTCCTCCCTCCCAAGCGCCCCCTTCCCCCGCGGCCCCGCCTGCGCCCTCGACGTGCTCGCCGTCCAACACCGCGCGGCCTGCCCAGGAGGACCACCGCCGTCTTCCTCTTCGACTACGAGGACCCGGACGAGCTCGGACGCCCAGGAGGACCGCCAGCACTCGACGCTCTCGACCGTGCGGCCTGCCCAGGAGGAGCGCCACCTCTCGACGCCGAATTGTTGCCGCCTCGACTAGCTCCGGCTGCCCCGAGTCGCCCTCGGCCTCCCAAGTGAGCACCCGAGCCGCTTCCCCCTCTTCCCCCTCTTTATTTCCTTCTGATGTGTTCTAGGGTTGGGGTTGGTGAAATTTGGACAAGGAAAGGGGGTTGGAAAATTAAGTAGCTAGGGTTTTCCAAATGTTCAAATCTCTGAGCTTGCATTTAGATGCATTTTAGAGGATACTAGTCTCAACTAAGCATCCGCTTAGAGATTCTTTCTTTAAGTAGCTAGGCTCAATTAGTGAATTTTCCAGTGAGTTTGGATTCATGCAACAATATGAAACATTAATTAGTATTCTTTCTGGCCACTAATGATAGATGTAACATGTAAGAAGTCCATAATTGATTAATGGATCTGTTAGTTTGATAGTCTTGTTACTCCTAGGTATCTACAAATGAGTAGATGAATATTTGTTACCAGGAGGGGTTACAATATCTTTCAAACTGATGTTGTTCTCATGATCATGCTTTCTAATGGTTTGATATCACCCAAAGTTTGGCATGGAAACTACAGAGGTACTATGTAGTGTTGTATTACTTCTTCCGGATTCAGGGTGTTTAAATGTGCATTAGTTCTTTTGATATTAATGGTTAAAGTCCTTTTACAAGAATGTGAACAATAAGAGATGTAACCAATCCCAGAAGTAGAACCATGTATCTTTTCTCTCTACAATTCTCATGCAACAATATGGAACTAATTCTTTAAGTAGTTAATGAGAACACTTGGTCCATATTCATTTGCAGTGAACATACATTTTCACTGTTCTTATAATATTTGCTTGATGTCAGATTATGCTATGAGGATATTAGTCTAAGCCCAGTCTTGGATGCATTGTTTTATCCTGCGGTGGTTAAACCGGTTCTGAAAATTATCTAGTTTGACCTGTACTTGTCCAGCTATCATAATCTATTCTTTGACCATGGCAGTAGCTGGCATTTTGTTATGATAATTTCAGTATATATCTTACTATCCTTTGCTGATCTCGTTGTATTTTCAATGCACAGGCAACTCTCCGACGAAGTCTCCTCCAGGTAATATATGTCTCATGCTTTCTAAAGAGTACTAGTATACTGACTAAACTATCCACTTGCTATGCTTAGCTGCTCTGTTGCCTATCACACTGTCGCTGTATTGCTCAACTAAAAACACAAATATTTGCAGGTACCCCGAGAGGCCCTTGAGTTTGCCGGAATGTTGATTAACTTCCGTTCCGGCAAATTCGGGTACTCCATATGTCCTATTTTCAGCAAAGGTCATGCTGAAATTTTAGCATGACTTTGCTAAAAATAGGACATATGGGGTACTTGCGACTAATGCATGGACCGGGGTATCTTAGTACTTAGTTAAGTAGGATCAAATGCCCCGCCATTCTTGCTGCATTAAACCATAGGTGGCAATAGAGCCAAGTGATTAGTGCCAAGTGATTAGGCCCAACCTAGGGTGCCTCGGCTTAGGCTTTTAGGGTGCCTCGGCGTCGACAAACCCTAAATGATAAAAGCTTAGCTTTTAGGATGCCTCGGTGTCGACAAACCCTAAATGATGAGACCATGATCTTGTTCCTTGACAATAACCAACTTTTTGACCAAACTGTTTTCCTATTTAAAGCGAAACATGGCCAACAACGATGAGGCCGGCGGTTCGGGCGGCAAGCAATTCTGGGAGCTGTCCCAGGAGATGGAGGAACAACCTCACCGCTATGAGGACGCCGCGGAAGACACCGATCCTGATTACACAACCCCTAGTGGCGTCGGGGATGACACCACTGATGGTGCCGCCGAGGATGCCACCACTGATGATGGCGGCGCACACACAGATGGCAGCCAACCGAAGAAGCAAAGGAAGGACCGGCGCCCGAATGCGCTCCGCACCCTCAAGGAGGAATTCACTCAAGTGGACTCCGACGGGAATCCAACGGAGCCCAAACATATAGTCAAGGGGTACTCGGTTCAGCTCGGGTGCATTCTCCGGAGCACCGTCTCGATCAACACCGAGAACCTTAGGCATAAGGACCGAGGGAATTTGCGCAACCTCCTCTTCACGAAGCTGCACGAACGATACAAGTTCCCCGCCGAATTTGAAAACACACGCCTCTCAGGGAATAAAGTGAACAGTGCCGCCCTCACGAAGATGAGCACGGCCCTGTCTACTTGGAGAAGCGCGGTGAAGAGAATGATTGATAAAGGTGATAGTTATGAGAAGATCAAGGCGAAATATCCTTTGATGAGCGAAGATGACTACAAGGAGTTCAAGATAAAGTGCGAGAGCAGTGCAACCACCGAATCAAGTCAGTGGGGGAAAGAAATGCGGGAGTTGAACTTAGGGGAACACAAACTCGGTCCCGGCGGTTACAGAGTGGCGGAGCCTATATGGGACAAGGAGGACGCGGAGCGTGCCGAGCAAGGCCTACCGCCCCGCTTCGAGAAATACAGCGGTAACAAGCAGACCAGGAACTATGTCAGGGCCCGGTACAAGGAGGACCCGATAACAAAGGAGCTTACCACGGATCCGAAGACCAGGGCGCTTGAGCTTGTTCTGGTAAGGAATACACCCCCGCGTAATTAGCTCCATATGGTTGCACTCTAATTAATCCCCAATATTTCTAAATGGTTCACGTTCCTTTCGCAGGAAACTGAAAGCAGTAGCGCGGGGTCGTCTCAGAGCTCCCCTTTCGACACCCCTTTAAATAGGGCGTTGAACGTAATGAAAAGCAAGGATAAGCTCACTAAGCCGACGTCAGCTGGTCGTGTGGCCGGCAAAGGCTTGTCCACAAAATGGGGGTCATACTATACCGCTGGTGTGCGGAAGGAGAAAAAGGCCAGCTCGGAAAGCCAGACGCGCGAGGTTGAAGCACTCAAGGCACAAGTGGCGCGGATTCCGGAGCTTGTCCAAGAGCAAGTGGAACAACAACTGGGAACGAAGCTCAACGCCATGGTGCCTACGTTGATTCATGGGCTGACGACGTGGATTGCGGGCGGCCAACAGGGGCCTCCCCGGTTCCCAGCTTCACGGCCAGCAACTCGCACAACGGCAGGCGCCATTGGGCCGGCGGCGCCATTGGTGTCTCCGGCGGCGGCGCCATTGGTGTCTCCGGCGGAGGCGGTATTCGTGTCTCCGGCGCCGGCACGGGCATTGGAGCTTAATGCACCCGGGTGTACGCCGGCCGGCACCTCGCCAGCAAGCGCCCCCTCCGTCAGTTGCACGCCCGCCGTTGGCGGTGCCTCGACATTAGCCGAGCTCGACGGCATCACGGTAACTAAGCCTCTCGGCCGATGACTTCATCTCCTTGCCTTTGACTGGGCATCCCTGACGCCCTGTACATGTTTTCGCAGGGCACCGCCGACGTTCCTTGCACTCTTCTGCACTTCGTGGGCGCCGAGTTGGTCGATGTCGCCAAGGGCAAAATCGTTCAACCGGGCAACCGCATGTTCCACGGTAATCTGATGCCACCCACAGCGTATAGGGTTGAAGTGGTTCGGGTGCTGCCAGGCTGCGACGAGCTGTTACCTCCGGTTCGACCCGCTGGGGCCGACGAAGAAGATGAGATGACCCTCAGCGCCTGCGTAAACTGGCCGCTACTTTGGCCGAAGAGCCAGATTCGTTTGGGAGCGGGGGACACCACCCCACAGACAAGACCGCCAGTCGTGCCGGCGCCAAGCCATGGCAAGAACTCCGTAACGCTACCGGACCTGCCGGACATCCTTCCCTATGGCACAGGATCCGGACGACGACGACATCGACGACGGTACATTTACCAAAGTCGATAAGTACTTTGCCGAACATGGGTACGCTGACGAGTTCTGCGGGCCTCTTTCTCAAGAACCCAACCAAGACGACCGCAATCTAGCTGGTACGGCGGAGAAATCCAATTGCAATAGGCGTCGTCTGGCGTTCAGTTCTCAGGAGACGCCTCCAGCTCCCGCCTTCACCGAGCCTCAGATAGCTGAGGTGCGAAATATTATCAGCCCCAACACGCTCAAGAAGGCGGTCTGTGAGCAGAACTCGGTCCCATTACAGGAGATCAAGAAGAAGGGACGGAAACGAAAGACTAACAAGGGCGCCGGTGCGAGCCAGCCGGCACCGAGTTCGATCCGTGCTCAGGACGGGCCACCTTCACCTAAGGATATCTCGAGGAGGGTGCATGTGGCGGGTAGGGCGATGCTACCGCCAAATATGCTGAATGCTGCAACCGGTGCTATGCGGAGTCTGCACGACAGTGTTCTTTCTTTGGAGAAGCGGCGTCTCAGAGAGAAGGATGTGGCATACCCGGTTTTCGTGGCCAAGGTGCCAGAGGGCAAGGGCTTTGTGGATGGCGACATCGGGGGTACGATCGTCCTGCGGTTTGATGACATCTTTGCTATGTTTAACCTTCATCCGCTGCACTACACCTTCGTTCGGCTGTTTTCGCTGAGTATGGAGATGCGGATCATTAGAGACAAGACCCCGGACATCGTGATAGTCGACCCCTTCTACATGCGTGCCAAGCACTTGAGCAGCGCTGGGGACCGCCAAGTTGCGAGTTCACACCTCGAAGGCGTCATTCTGGCAAACCCAGATAAGGATAACTTCCTTGTGGCTTACTTTCCCGAGTAAGTCATCCCTTAACCGCCCCGTAACATATGATTTCTTAGATTTCGATCGTTCTTTTTTTTCTAACATTCCGTGTTCTGTGCAGTGACACACATTGCACACTCATCCTCTTAAGCCCGAAATATTCCATGGCCACGTATTTCGACCCGAACCGTAACTCCAAGATAGACTACACAAATGTCAAGAAAGTTCTTGATGATGTTCTCCCCGGCTACGCCAAATCTGGAGGCACCTTCACCAGGACTGTTCGTAAGTACGGCAAGCACATGTTCTCACACAATACGAAGTTCTGCTGCGTCAAGCAGCCGCCTGGCGGTCAGAAGGATGCCTACTACGCCCTCCATCACATGCGGGCGATCGTAAGGGACCATCATCAACTTCTGCTACCAGATAATCTCAAAGATTGGGCCGCGAACTTGTCGGCAATCCAGGACGCGGACCTCAGACAAGAATTCTTTCGCATCCAGTCGGACTTTGCGGACATCATCCATCAAGATGTCCTTCATACGTCGGGGCAGTTCTACCTCAGATATCAACCGTCCAACAATGAGATAGATGGAACGCTACAAATGCAGGGTGACAACGACCGCGATTTCATGACCATCACGACAGACGGCGGCTTCATCCACGCTCCTGTCCGATGAGTCGAGTCGAAAGTAGTGATGTGTAGTTCTGAAACATTGATTGGCTCATGTTGTAATTAAACTTTAATGAATTCGTATGTCTCTTTGGTTTGGACAGTCGTTCAACTTAGATGTAATCGATGCTATTTATTAGTAGGACCATGAATCGTGCTATTAATGTCTTGCTTTTCTCTTCCGATCCTTTTGTTGCATACTTACATATTGCTTATGTATTGTCTGTTGTTTGGCTTGTGCATAGAGATGCCGTCGTATGTCGTGTACAAGGGTAAGGTTCCCGGAGTCTACGACGACTGGGAGGAGTGTCGGAGACAGGTTCACCGTTTCAGCGGTAACAGTTACAAAGGGTACACCACTAGGGCGGAGGCCGAATCTAGATATGCCCGCTATCTAGCGGGAGAGAGGAGGGAGCGTTGGAGGAACCGGATGAAGACCAGTTTGATCGCGATGATGCTCATCGTGATGACCACAACTCTCTTTTATGTGATGGTAGTTTAGATGATCGATATCGACTTGTAATGTGAAGACAAACTCGATACTCACGGTCTTGAGACTTGTAATGTTTTATCTTTGTTCGGTATTTTGAATTCGGAGACTAATATGATGAATTGTATTCGGAGACTAATCTTCTATTGTATTCGATGAATCTGATGTTGCTGTGTGCTGCTGTCTATATTCTGTCCAATAATATATTTTGTAACCTGTGCAAAAATCAGAAAAGCAAAAAAAACCAAATATTCATACTAATGGCGCATCAAGGCAGAGTGCGCCATTAGTATGCCAAAGGATACTAATGGCACATCAAGGCAGAGTGCGCCATTAGTGTACAAAGCACATGGTTACATATGGCCCCCCGGGAGGCATACTAATGGCGCATGGAGTTACATACTAATGGCGCACTACCAGGTGCGCCATTAGTATACCAGATACTAATGGCGCACTTGTGGTGCGCCATTAGTAAAAAATTCTAATGGCATGCTACTAATGGCGCACCGGTAGTGCGCCGTTAGTAGGCAAAACCGGTGCGCCATTAGTAGGCCTTTTCCTAGTAGTGTCACCAAAAGCATGCAAAGTCCTATCATTTTTCTTTTTCTTCTTTTGGAAGAACTAGGTGCATCTACATTATTTCTCTGAGAATCCTGCTCAATTCTCTTAAGGAGGCCTTCAGGATACAAAGGTTCCTGAGTCATTCTACCAGTTCTAGTAGCCACTCTAACAGCAAAGTCATGTTTATTATTTAATTCATCGAGCAAATCACTTTGAGCTTTAAGTACTTGTTCAGCTTGAGTGGTAACCGTAGAAGCATATTTGCCAATGAGTTCAAGTTCACCTTTAAATTTAGCCATATAATCACCCAAGCGTCCAATCATGAAAGCATTACTCTTTAATTCTCTACCAAAATAAGCATTAAAACTTTCTTGTCTAGCCATAAAGTCATCAAATTCGTCTAAACATTGGCTAGGAAATTTAATAGACGGGATTTCAACTTTATCATGTTTATAGAGAGAATTTACCTTTACTACCTGTGTCGGGTTATCAAGACAATGTGTTTCTTCAACATGCGGTATATTAAGACCATGTATTTCTTCAATAGGAGGTAAATTCTTAACATCTTCAGCTTTAATACCTTTTTCTTTCATAGATTTTTTTTGCCTCTTGCATATCTTCAAGACTGAGAAATAAAACACCCATCTTTTTCGGAGTAGGTTTAGGAATAGGCTCAGGAGTTGGCTCAATTGGCTCAGGAATTGGCTCAGGAAGATTCCAATTATTTTCATTAGTCTACATATTATTCAATAGCAATTCAGCTTGGTTGACTGTTCTTTCCCTGAAAACACAACCAGCACAACTATCCAAGTGGTCCTTGGAAGCATCGGTTAATCCATTATAAAAGATATCAAGTATTTTATTTTTCTTAAGAGAATGATCAGGCAAAGCATTAAGTAATCGGAGAAGCCTCCCCCAAGCTTGTGGGAGACTCTCTTCTTTGATTTGCACAAAATTATATATTTCCTGCAATGCAGCTTGTTTCTTATGAGCAGGGAAATATTTAGCAGAAAAGTAATAAATCATATCCTGGGGACTACACACACAACCAGGATCAAGAGAATTAAACCAAGTTTTAGCATCACCCTTTAATGAGAATGGAAATATCTTAAGCATATAGTAATAGCAGGATTTATCATCATTAGTGAACAGGGTGGCTATATCATTTAACTTAGTAAGATGTGCCACAATAGTATCAGATTCATAGCCATAAAAAGGATCAGATTCAACCAAAGTAATTATCTCGGGATCAACATAGAATTCATAATCCTTATCAGTAACAAAGATAGGTGAAGTAGCAAAAGCAGGGTCATATTTCATTCTAGCATTTAGAGTTTTCTGATAAGTTTAGCTAGTAACTTCTTAAGATCAGATCTATCATTACAAGCAAGAAGATCTCTAGCGGGTTCTTCATCCATAACATAACCCTCAAGGACAACAGGCAATTCATACTTAGGGGTAGAACCTTCATCATCACTATCATCAATAATTTCATCTTCAATAATTTCATTCTCTCTAACCCTAGCAAGTTGTTCATCAAGAAATTCACCTAATGGAAAAGTAGTATCAAGCATAGAAGTAGTTTCATCATAAGTATCATGCATAGCAGAAGTGGCATCATCAATAACATGCGACATATGAGAATTCATAGCAGTAGCAGGTTTAGGTGTCGCAAGCTTACTCAAAACAAAAGGAGAATCTAGTGTAGAGCTAGATGGCAGTTCCTTACCTACCCTCATAGTTGAGGGAAAAATCTTAGTTCTTTCGTCTTTCAAGTTCCTCATAGTGATCAGCAGATATAAATCCCAAGTGACTCAAAGAATAGAGCTATGCTCCCCGGCAACGGCGCCAGGAAATAGTCTTGATAACCCACAAGTATAGGGGATCGCAACAGTTTTCGAGGGTAGAGTATTCAACCCAAATTTATTGATTCGACACAAGGGGAGCCAAAGAATATTCTCAAGTATTAGCAGTTGAGTTGTCAATTCAACCACACCTGGATAACTTAGTATCTGCAGGAAAGTATTTAGTAGCAAAGTAGTATGATAGTAATGGTAACAGTATCAAAAGTAAAGATAGCAGTTTTGTAGTAATTGTAACAGTAGCAACGAAAAAGTAAATAAGCAAAGCACAATACGTGAAAAGCTCGTAGGCATTGGATCAGTGATGGATAATTATGTCGGATGCGATTCCTCATGTAATAGTTATAACATAGGGTGACACAGAACTAGCTCTAGTTCATCAATGTAATGTAGGCATGTATTCCGAATATAGTCATACGTGCTTATGGAAAAGAACTTGCATGACATCTTTTGTCCTACCCTCCCGTGGCAGCGGGGTCCTAATGGAAACTAAGGGATATTAAGGCCTCCTTTTAATAGAGAACCGGACCAAAGCATTAGCACTTAGTGAATACATGAACTCCTCAAAATTCGGTCATCACCGAGAAGTATCCCGATTATTGTCACTTCGGGGTTATCGGATCATAACACATAATAGGTGACTATAGACTTGCAAGATAGGATGAAGAACTCACATATATTCATGAAAACATAATAGGTTCAGATCATGGCACTCGGGCCCTAGTGACAAGCATTAAGCATAGCAAAGTCCTAGCCACATTAATCTCAGAACATAGTGGATACTAGGGATCAAACCCTAATAAAACTAACTTGATTACATGGTAAATATCATCCAACCCATCACCGCCCAGCAAGCCTACGATGGAATTACTCACGCACGGCGGTGAGCATCATGGAATTGGTGATGGAGGATGGTTGATGATGATGACGGCGATGAATCCCCCTCTTCGGAGCCCCGAACGGACTCCAGGTCAGCCCTCACGAAAGAGATTAGGGCTTGCCGGTGGCTCCATATCGTAAAACATGATGAAACTTTCTCTCTGATTTTTTTCTCTGCGAAACGGAATATATAGAGTTGGAGTTGAGGTCGGTGGAGCAGCAGGGGGCCCATGAGACAAGGGGGCGCGTCCAAGGGGAGGGGCGCGCCCCCCACCCTCGTGGATAGTGTGTGGGCCCCTGGCGTTGATTCTTTCACCAGTATTTTTTATATTTTCCAAAAGTTATCTCTGTGGATTTTCAGGTCATTCCGAGAACTTTTGTTTTCTGCACAATAAATAACACCATGGTAGTTCTGCTGAAAACAACGTCAGTCCGGGTTAGTTTCATTCAAATCATGCAAGTTAGAGTCCAAAACAAGGGCAAAAGTGTTTGGAAAAGTGGCATTGGAGACGTATCACTAGCTTCCAGATCCGCCCTCTAGATATTGGACCGAACTCCGTGTCCAATATTTGCAATTTCCAAGTATTTTGCGAGGCTTATCTGCAAGAAGAGCCTACTGTTGAGTTTTTCTGGGACTTCTTGTACCTAAATGACTGTACTGAATTTAGGGACGGGCCCAATACTGAACTTGGCGGTGTTTCAATTCAGAAGAGAAAATATGTCAACTTCCCTCACGCCAAGCATCACAGCCACCCCAAAGACTGGAACCAGACTTGGTTTTACTATTGAAACACAGCTCCAGATGACAAAAATCCTCTGCCGGGTTATTGTGCCCACCGGCTTACCAATAAACATCCAGTTCCCCAGCGATTCACAATGAAGGAACGATCAAAATATGCACCCCAGCTTTCAAAGCAATGAGCCTTTATGGCAAACAGTTTAACTGGCATCGACTTTGTCCACTACTGGGTCTCTTGGAGTATCTTGCCCTTAAGCCGTCGCCCCGGTTTTATGTGCGAATACATAGGAGATCTCAAAGACCCTCAACGACATATTGATATTCAGCTAACTGACGAGGAAATTACTAAATCTGTCAAGAAAATGCTAGATGAACCGATATCTGAACGCAGCAAGACAAGGCTCAGTCCTTTCTGCGTTTCCAATAAACCGCCAGCTGTAAGAATTGCACCATTCTTGTCTTAATCCATCCCCTCTTAAATATTTCTTTATAACCTGTTGTCCATCTGTGCAGGGTGTTGATCCATTCTGGAAGAGGAAAACACAGGATAAACTAGCGAAGCCGCAGGATAAACCGGTGAAAGTGCCTCGCTCCAAGACCAAAGTTACAAAGAAGCCAGCAAAGAAGAAAACCGCCAAGTCCCCTAACCTGCTCAATGATGAAGAGCTTGATGATCTGGAGTCAGAGGTAGAACTTGACTCTGTTGGTTCTTTTTTCATACACCTCATTGACAATGATCATTATCAGGATGATGCGGAGGCTAGCCATGCTGGTGAGGTAGAGGTAATTATTCTTTCTTCTGACTTAGATCCTGTGCCAACACCAAAAACTCGTCTAGCAGTCCGGAAAGTAAAATTTTCACACCCTCTAGCTTATTCGGATCCGCACTTTCTTTTGAAGACACATCAGCATGAAGCTCGCCGCACCACTCATCATAGCATCCAAGTGGTTACCTCCTCCGGTTTACCGAACTCTCCGGTTCGTAAACGCCGCCAAGAGGTCTCTTGTGTTGGGGAATGTAGCAGAAATTCAAAATTTTCTACGCATCACCAAGATCAATCTATGGAGATTCTAGCAACAAGAGAGAGAGAGGGAATGCATCTTCATACCCTTGAAGATCGCTAAGCGGAAGCGTTACAAGAACGCGGTTGATGGAGTCGTACTCGCGGCAATTCAAATCGCGGAAGATCCGATCTAGCGCCGAACAGACGGCGCCTCCACGTTCAACACACGTGCAGCCCGGGGACGTCTCCTCCTTCTTGATCCAGCAAGGGGAGAGGAGAAGTTGAGGGAGAACTCCGACAACACGACGGCGTGGTGGTGCTGGAGCTCGTGGTTCTCCAGCAGGGCTTCGCCAAGCACTACGGAGGAGGAGGAGGTGTTGGAGGAGGGAGAGAGCTGCGCCAGGGAAGAGGTGTGGCTGCCCTCCCACCCCTCCACTATATATAGGGGCAAGGGGAGAGGGGGAGGCGCCCTAGGGTTTCCCCTAGGGGGGCGGCAGCCAAGCAGATTGGATCTCCCTAGGAAAAATCCTAGGGAGACTTGCCCCCCAAGCCAAGCAGGTGGAGGATTGCCTCCAAAGCCAGGTGGAGGCGCCCCACCTCCCCAAATAACGTGGGAAAGGGTGTGGGGGGCGCACCACCCCTTAGTGGGCTGGTTTGCCCCTTCCACTTTGGCCCATCAGGCCCTCCAACACTTGTCAGGGCTCCCAAAACACCTTTCGGTCATGCTGGCCATAGCCTGGTACCCCTGGAACACTTCCGGACTCCAATACCCTTCGTCCAATATATCGATCTTCACCGCCGGACCATTCCGGAACTCCTCGTGACATCCGGGATCACATCCGGGACTCTGAACTACCTTTGGTAACCACATACTATTTCCCATAACAACTCTAGCGTCACCGAACATTAAGTGTGTAGACCCTACGGGTTCGGGAACCATGCAGACATGACCGAGACACCTCCCCGGCTAATAACCAATAGCGGGATCTGGATACCCATATTGGCTCCCACATGTTCCACGATGATCTCATCGGATGAACCACGATATCGAGGATTCAATCAATCCCGTAAACAATTCCCTTTGTCAATCGGTATGTTACTTGCCCGAGATTCGATCGTCAGTATCCCAATACCTCGTTCAATATCGTTACCGGCAAGTCACTTTACTCGTTCCGTAATGCATGATCCTGTGACTAACTACTTAGTCACATTGAGCTCATTATGATGATGCATTACCGAGTGGGCCCAGAGATACCTCTCCGTCATACGAGTGACAAATCCCAGTCTCGATTCGTGCCAACCCAACAGACACTTTTGGAGATACCTATAGTGCACCTTTATAGCCACCCAGTTACGTTGTAACGTTTGGTACACCCAAAGCATTCCTACGGTATTCGGGAGTTGCACAATCACATGGTCTAAGGAAATGATACTTGACATTAGAAAAGCTCTTAGCAAACGAACTATACGATCTTGTGCTATGCTTAGGATTGGGTCTTGTCCATCACATCATTCTAATAATGATGTGATCCCGTTATCAATGACATCCTATGTCCATGGTCAGGAAACCATAACCATCTATTGATCAACGAGCTAGTCAACTAGAGGCTCAGTAGGGACATGTTGTGGTCTATGTATTCACACATGTATTATGGTTTCCAGTTAATACAATTATAGCATAAACAATAGACAATTATCATGAATGAGGAAATACAATAATAACCATTTTATTATTGCCTCTAGGGCATATTTCCAACAGTCTCCCACTTGCACTAGAGTCAATAATCTAGTTCACATCACTATGTGATTGTAATGAATCTGACACCCATGGGGTTTGATCATATCTCGCTTGTGAGAGAGGTTATTAGTCAATGGGTCTGAACCTTTCAGATCCATGTGTGCTTTACAAATCTCTATGTCATCTTGTAGATGCAGCTACAACACGCTATTTGGAGCTAATCCAAATAACTGTTCTACTATATGAATCCGTTTTACTACTCAGAATAATCCGGATTAGTGTCAAAGTTTGCATCGGGTAACGCTTTACGACGAACTCTTTTACCACCTCCATAACCAAGAAAATTCCTTAGTCCACTAGTTACCAAGGATAACTTTTGACTGTTGTCCTGTGATCCATTCCTGGATCACTCTTGTACCCCTTGACTGACTCATGGCAAGGCACACTTCAGGTGCGGTACACAGCATAGCATACTGTAGAGCCTAGGTCCAAAGCATAGGGGATGACCTTCGTCGTTTCTCTCCATTCTACCGTGGTCAGGTTTTGAGTCTTACCCAATACTCACACCTTATAACACAGCCAAGAACTCCTTCTTTGCTGATCTATTTTGAACTCCTTCAAAATCTTGTCACGGTATGTGTCCGTTTGAAAGTACTATTAAGCGATTTTGATCTATCCTTATAGATCTTGATGCTCAATGTTCAAGTAGCTTAATCCAGGTTTTCCATTGAAAAATACTTTTCAAATAACCCTATATGCTTTCCAGAAACTCTACATCATTTCTGATCAACAATATGTCAACAACATATACTGATCAGAAATTCTATAGTGCTCCCACTCACTTCTTTGGAAATACAAGTTTCTCATAAACTTTGTATAAATCCAAAATCTTTGATCATCTCATCAAAGCATATATTCCAACTCCGAGATGCTTACTCCTGTCCTTAGAAGGATTCCTGGAGCTTTGCATACTTGTTAGCATCTTATAGGATTGACAAAACCTTCTGGTTGTATCATATACAACCTTTCCTCAAGAAAATTGTCGAGGAAACAATGTTTTGACATCCTATCTGCAGGATTTCATAAATAATGCAGTAACTGCTAATATAATTCCAATAGACTATTAGCATTGCTACGAGTGAGAAAGTCTCATCATAGTCAACTCCTTGAACTTGTCGGAAAACATCTTAACGACAAGTCGAGCTTTCTTAATGGTGATACTTACCATCATTGTTCATCTTCCTTTTAAAATCCATCTGTACCCAATAGCCTTACGACCATCAAGTAGTTCTTCCAAAGTCCATACTTTGTTTTCATACATGGATCTTCTCTCGGATTTTTATGGCCTCGAGCCATTCATCGGAATCCGGGCCCACCATCGCTTCTCCATAGCTCGTAGGTTCATTGTTGTCTAGCAACATGACCTCCAAGACAGGATTACCGTACCACTCTGAAGTAGTACGCGTCCTTGTTGTCCAACGAGGTTTGGTAGTGACTTGATCCGAAGTTTCGTGATCACTATCATCAGCTTCCACTTCAATTGGTGTAGGTGCCACAGGAACAACTTCATGTGCCCTGCTACACACTAGTTGAAGTGATGGTTCAATAACCTCATAAAGTCTCCACCATCCTCCTACTCAATTCTTTCGAGAGAAACTTTTCCTCGAGAAAGGACCCGTTTCTAGAAACAATTACTTTTGCTTCCGGATCTGAATTAGGAGGTATACCCAACTGTTTTGGGTGTCCTATGAAGATGCATTTATCCACTTGGGATCGAGCTTATCAGCATGAAACTTTTTCACATAAGCATCGCATCCCCAAACTTTTAAGAAATGACAGCTTAGGTTTCTCTAAACCATAGTTCGCACGGTGTCATCTCAACGGAATTACATGGTGCCCTATTTAAAGTGAATGTGGTTGTCTCTAATGCCTAACCCATAAATGATAGTGGTAATTCGATAAGAGACATCATGGTATGCCACATATCCAATAGGGTGCATATATGATGTTCGGACACACCATCACACTATGGTGTTCCAGGCGGTATTAGTTGTGAAACAATTTCCACAATGTCTTAATTGTGTACCAAACTCGCAACTCAGATATTCATCTCTATGATCATAACATAGACATTTTATCTTCTTGTCACGACGATCTTCACCTTCACTCTAAAATTACTCGAACCTTTCAATAATTCACACTCGTGTTTCATCAAGTAAATATACTTAGCATCTACTCAAATCATCTGTGAAGTAAGAACATAACAATATCCACTGTGTGCCTCAGCACTCATTGGACTGCACACATCAAAATGTATTACTTCCGACAAGTTGCTTTCTTGTTCCATCTTACTGAAAAACGAGGTTTTCAGTCACCTTGCCCATGTGGTATGATTTGCATGTCTCAAGTTATTCAAAATCAAGTGAGTCCAAACGATCCATCTGTATGGAGTTTCTTCATGCGTACATACCAATAGACATGGTTCGCATGTCTCAAACTTTTCAAAAACGAGTGAGTCCAAAGATCCATCAATATGGAGCTTCTTCATGCGTTTTATACCAATATGACTTACATGGCAGTGCCACAAGTAGGTGGTACTATCATTACTATCTTATATCTTTTGGCATGAACATTTGTATCACTATGATCGAGATTCAATAAACCATTCATTTTAGGTGCAAGACCATTGAAGGTATTATTCAAATAAATAGAGTAACCATTATTCTCCTCAAATAAATAACCGCATTGTGATAGACATAATCCAATCATGTCTATGCTCAATGCAAACACTAAATAACAATTATTTAGGTTTAACACCGATCCCGATGGTAGAGGGAGCGTGCGATGTTTGATCACATCAACCTTGGAAATACTTCCAATACATATCGTCACCTCGCCTTTAGCTAGTCTCCGTTTATTCCATAGCCTTTTATTTCGAGTTACTAACACTTAGCAACTGAACTGGTATCTATTACCATGGTGCTACTAGGAGTACTAGTAAAGTACACATTAATATAATGTATATCCAATATACTTCTGTCGACCTTGCCAGCCTTCTCATGTACCAAGTATCTAGGGTAGTTCTGCTTCAGTGACCGTTCCCCTCTTTAAAGAAGCACTTATTCTCGGGTTTGGGTTCAACCTTGGGTTTCTTCACTAGAGCAGCAACTGATTTGTTGTTTCATGAAGTATCCCTTCTTGCCCTTGCCCTTCTTGAGATTAGTGGTTTTACTAACCATCAACAATTGACGCTCCTTCTTGATTTCTACTTTCGTGGTGTCGAACATCGTGAATAGATCAAGGATCATAATATCTATCCCTCATATGTTATAGTTCATCACAAAGATCTAGTAGCTTGGTGGCAATGACTTTGGAGAAACATCACTATATCATCTGGAAGATTAATTCCCACTCGATTCAAGTGATTGTTGTACCCAGACAATCTGAGTACAAGCTCAACAATTGAGCTTTTCTCCCTAGTAGGCTAAGAAATTCGTCAGAGGTCTCATACCTCTTAACGTGGGCACTAGCCTGAAATCCCAATTTCAGCCCTTGGAACATCTCATATGTTCCGCGACATTTCAAAAACGTCTTCGGCGCCACAATTCTAAACCGTTTAACATTACTGAACTATCATGTAGTCATGAAAATGTGTATGTTAGATGTTCGCAACATCCATAGACGACGTTCGAGGTTCAGCACACCAAGCGGTGCATTAAGGACATAAGCCTACTGCGCAGCAATGAGGACAATACTCAGTTCACGGACCCAGCCCGCATAATTGCTACTATCAACTTTCAACTGTATTTTCTCTAGGAACATATCTAAACAGTAGAACTAAAGCGTATGCAACGACATAATTTGTGAAGACCTTTTGACTATGTTCATGATAATTAAGTTCATCTAATCAATTAATGAACTCCCGCTCAGATAGACATCCCTCTAGTCATCTAAGTGATACATGATCCGAGTCAACTAGGACGTGTCCGATCATCACGTGAGACGGACTAGTCGTCATCGGTGAACATCTTCATGTTGATCGTATCTACTATACGACTCATGCTCGACCTTTCGGTCTCTTGTGTTCCGAGGCCATGACTATACATGCTAGGCTCGTCAAGTCAACCTAAGTGTTTCACATGTGTAAATCTGGCTTACACCCGTTGTATGCAAACATTAGAATCTATCACACCCGATCATCACATGGTGCTTCGAAACAACGAACCTTCGCAACGGTGCACAGTTAGGGGGAACACTTGCTTGAAATTTTAGTGAGGGATCATCTTATTTACTACCGTCGTTCTAAGCAAATAAGATGCAAAAACATGATAAACATCACATGCAATCAAATAGTGACATGATATGGCCAATATCATTTTGCTCCTCTTGATCTCCATCTTCGGGGCGCCATGATCATCATCGTCACTGGCATGACACCATGATCTCCATCATCGTGTCTCCATGAAGTTGTCTCGCCAACTATTACTTCTACTACTATGGCTAATGGTTTAGAAATGATGTAAAGTAATTACATGGCATTATTCAGTGACGCGCATGTCATGTAATAAATAAAGACAACTCCTATGGCTCCTGCCGGTTGTCATACTCATCGACATGCAAGTCGTGATTCCTATTACAAGAACGTGATCAATCTCATACATCACATATATTTCATTCATCACATCCTTTTTGGCCATATCACATCACACAGCATATGCTGCAAAAACAAGTTAGACGTCCTCTAATTGTTGTTGCAAGTTTTTACGTGGCCGCTATAGGTTTCTAGCAAGAGTATTTCTTACCTACGCCAAAACCACAATGTGATATGCCAATTGCTATTTACCCTTCATAAGGATCCTTTTCATCGAATCCGGTCCGACTAAAGTGGGAGAGACTGGCACCCGCTAGCCACCTTATGCAACAAGTGCATGTCAGTCGGTGGAACCTATGTCACGTAAGTGTACGTGTAAGGTCAGTCCGGGCCGCTTCATCCCACAATACCGTCGAAAAAACATAGGACTAGTAACGGTAAGCATATTGAACAAAATCAACACCCACAACAACTTGTGTTCTACTCGTGCATAGAGTCTACGCAATAGACCTAGCTCATGATGCCACTGTTGGGGAACGTAGCAGAAATTCAAAATTTTCTACGCATCACCAAGATCAATCTCTGGAGATTCTAGCAACAAGAGAGAGAGGGAGTGCATCTTCATACCCTTGAAGATCGCTAAGCTGAAGCGTTACAAGAACGCGGTTAATGGAGTCGTACTCGCGGCGATTCGAATCGCGGAAGATCCGATCTAGCGCCGAACGGACAGCGCCTCCGCGTTCAACACACATACAATCCGGGGACGTCTCCTCCTTCTTGATCCAGCAAGGGGAGAGGAGAAGTTGAGGGAGAACTCCAACAACACGACGGCGTGGTGGTGGTGGAGCTCATGGTTCTCCAGCAGGGCTTCACCAAGCACTACGGAGGAGGAGGAGGTGTTGGAGGAGGGAGAGGGCTGGGCCAGGGAAGTGGTGTGGCTGCCCTCCCACCCCTCCACTATATATAGGGGCAAGGGGAGAGGGGGAGGCGCCATAGGGTTTCCCCTAGGGGGGGGGCAAGCAGATTGGATCTCCCTAGGAAAAATCATAGGGAGACTTGCCCCCCAAGCCAAGCAGGTGGAGGATTGCCTCCAAAGCCAGGTGGAGGCGCCCCACCTCCCCAAATAACGTGGGAAAGGGTGTGGGGGGCGCACCACCCCTTAGAAGGCTGGTCTGCCCCTTCCCCTTTGGCCCATCAGGCCCTCCAACACTTGTCGGGGCTCCGAAAACACCTTTCGGTCATGCTGGCCCCCGGAACACTTCCGGACTCCAATACCCTTCGTCCAATATATCGATCTTCACCGTCGGACCATTCCGAAACTCCTCATGACGTCCGGGATCACATCCGGGACTCTGAAATACCTTTGGTAACCACATACTATTTCCCATAACAACTCTAGCGTCACCGAACCTTAAGTGTGTAGACCCTACGGGTTCGGGAACCATGCAGACATGACCGAGACACCTCTCCGGCCAATAACCAATAGCGGGATCTGGATACCCATACTGGCTCCCACATGTTCCACGATGATCTCATCGGATGAACCACGATATCGAGGATTCAGTCAATCCCGTAAACAATTATCTTTGTCAATCGGTACGTTACTTGCCCGAGATTCGACCGTCGGTATCCCAATACCTCATTCAATCTCGTTACCGGCAAGTCACTTTACTCGTTTCGTAATGCAGGATCCCGTGACTTGAGCTCATTATGATGATGCATTACCGAGTGGGCCCAGAGATACCTCTCCATCATACGGAGTGACAAATCCCAGTCTCGATTCGTGCCAACCCAACAAACACTTTCGGAGATACCTGTAGTGCACCTTTATAGCCACCCAGTTACGTTGTGACGTTTGGTACACCAAAAGCATTCCTACGGTAGCTGGGAGTTGCACAATCTCATGGTCTAAGGAAATGATACTTGACATTAGAAAAGCTCTTAGCAAACAAACTATACGATCTTGTGCTATGCTTAGGATTGGGTCTTGTCCATCACATCATTCTCCTAATGATGTGATCCCGTTATCAATGACATCCTATGTCCATGGTCAGGAAACCATAACCATCTATTGATCAACGAGCTAGTCAACTAGAGGCTCACTAGGGACATGTTGTGGTCTATGTATTCACACATGTATTACAGTTTCCTGTTAATACAATTATAGCATGAATAATAGACAATTATCATGAACAAGGAAATACAATAATAACCATTTTATTATTGCCTCTAGGGCATATTTCCAATATCTTGTACTTCTGATACGTTTTATCCCAGGGCGGGTTATGTCCGATATCCTCTTAATCCATCTGACTCGAATTTCCAGGGGACCTCCCATTCATCTTCTGGCGAATCAACATCGACGAAGCTTCCAACCCTTAAAACTGTTCCTGGGTGAGCAGATTTTGCTAATCTGTCATACCTTTATATTTTTAGCTCTTGCACTGTTCTGATGCACACTTATTATTTTGCAGGACCAAAGCCAGAACCAGCAAGAAAGCCAAGGTGACCAAACCGGCTGAAGACCCCAATCTGGATGAAACAGAACAAACTCCTGAATCGTCTCACCCTGATGCTGATAATATTCCTGATGGCCCGTCCTTGCCGGATCAAACAACTGAAGCTGAGAACGTGGATATTGATCCACCGGGTCATGTTGATGATCTGCCAAGCCCGGCTAAAGTTGCTGACGACGATGTTGTCGTTACTGAAATTGCGTTCACCTCTCTTGGCAATCATGTCGCTTTATCAAAGCATAGTGCCAAGGAAGAATTTTCTGCTATGGACAAGGGGAAGTGGAAAACAGATTTATCAAGTTATGCTCACCTCAGCGCCCAAGACATCCATTCTGGATATTTAAACCGCCTTTACACAAGCCGCGACTATGAAGCCGGCTTAATGGGCCTGATGAAGGAACGGTATGAGGTAAATATCACTTACTTTTGCATAAGTTGTCTTTCCTTACACCCGGTTTAAACTATCACTTCCCGTAGCCCCCAAGGGTTGGTTCATAATATTAATGTGAACCGAGACTTGTAGTAGAATTAATATTTAATTTTGCTTGCATAGCCCCAGGGACCGGTGTATACCTTTAGGATGAACCGGTACATTTCTATCATAGATCTGCTAAAATTCTTGATATGTCCATAACCTTGTTTTGAAGAAATATGCATTAGCCCCCAATTGCCAAGTGTATAACTTTTTATGTGCTTGGGACTTGAAATAATAGTTGTTAAGAAGCAATATGCATTAGCCCCCAAGTGCCAAGTGTATAACTTGTTATGTGCTTGGTACTTCAAATATGCACTGCCAACTCATTAAATATCTCTTCCAGGCTGATTTGATCAAAAGGGACTCTCAAATCGCCAACCTCCAAGAAAATATCAAGTCCCAGCAAGCAAAAACTTCCAAGGCTAAAGAAGAGCTGACCGGCGCTTTAACAGCCATGGAACAACTGTCGAACAGCTTTAAAAGCAAATGGGGCAGGCTGGGATACTGGAAAGACAACTCTGATAAAGCGGGTAGAGGATGCTGAAGCAGCCCTTAATGCGGTGATAAAAGAATTGACTGGCTTGAAGCGGCAAATCAATGCTATGACCTCTGCTGTCTGCGATAAATACCCTCTTCATAAGCTGTAAATAAATGACTTCCGTGAAACTGCCGATTTACTATTATGTTGACCATTGCAGGTAGCCGCGTTTCTCATCTTGGCTCAGACATGCGCAAAAAACTGAAGGCTGCTTATACACTGATAGAGCAATTATATACCGGCATTCAACGGGTCATCTGCATAGCTTCCCATAATAAACCGCCCCCAACATTGATCAAGGACACATTGGAAAAATTATCCATGATGCCTGCTCAGCTTGAGGATTTAAAGAAATCAGCTACAAGGGCCGGTGCTCTTACTGCATTAACTCTGGCTGTCGGTGTCAAAACCGGTGGATCTCGGGTAGGGGGTCCCGAACTGTGCGTCTAGGCGGATGGTAACAGGAGACAGGGGACACAATGTTTTTATCCAGGTTCGGGCCCTCTCGATGGAGGTAAAACCCTACTCCTGCTTCATTAATATTGATGATATGGGTAGTACAAGAGTTGATCTACCACGAGATCAGAGAGGCTAAACCCTAGAAGCTAGCCTATGGTATGATTGTTGTTCGTCCTACGGACTAAAACTCTCTGGTTTATATAGACACCGGAGAGGGCTAGGGTTACACAGAGTCAGTTACAATGGGAGGAGATCTTCATATCATATCGCCAAGCTAGCCTTCCACGCCAAGGAAAGTCCTATCCAGACACGGGACAAAGTCTTCAATCTTGTATCTTCGTAGTCCGGGAGTCCAGCCAAAGGTCATAGTCCGGCCATCCGGACACCCCCTAATCCAGGACTCCCTCAGTAGCCCCTGAACCAGGCTTCAATGACGATGAGTCCGGCATGCAAATTGTCTTCGGCATTGCAAGGCGGGTTCCTCCTCCGAATACTCCATAGAAGATGTTGAACACAAGGATAGTGTCCGGCTGTGCAAAATAAGTTCCACATGCCACCGGAGAGAGAATGATATGTGCACAAATCTAGTCTGCTGACGTACTCCGTAGTGTGACATCACGCCACGGCCAAGCCTTTATTCGAATCGGTTTACTGTTCCACCTCAGCGCATTTAGCGAGGCGGTTTCCTTGGCACGTCTTGTTAGAGCAGAGATCGTGTCCCCTTATTACGGGATTCTCATCAATACGGGTGTGGGTAACCCAACCGCGCCATTAACCGCGGCGCTTGGGAGATAAGCGAGTTTTATTAGGCTGGTGGGGGCTTGTAGTTTTGGCCGCCCATATAAGGGGATAAGGATCTACCCTTTCCACTTACGCCTTCTTCCTCCTTTGCTTTTCCATCCCTGCGTACTCGAGCTCCAGCGCCCAAGTCCGTACTTCCCACCTCAACCTTCTCCAATCATGTCTGGAGCGAGAGGTAGATGGATGGCCTCCTCCGTCACGGAGGGACAAATCAAAAAGTTGAGGAAGGCCGGATACCTGTCTGACGACATCGCGCACCGGCTTCCCGAGGAGGGGCAACTCGTCCCCACCCCTAGGCCCCATGAGAGGGTCGTGTTTCTCCCCCATTTCCTCCGCGGACTGGGCTTTCCTCTTCACCCGTCCGTCTGGGGGCTCATGTTCTACTACGGCCTGGACTTCCACGATCTGGCCCCGAACTTCATCCTCAACATCTCGGCGTTCAACGTCGTGTGTGAGGCCTTCCTCCGCATCCAGCCTCACTTTGGCCTATGGCTGAAGATCTTCAGCGTCAAGCCGAAGGTCATGGGCGGACGTCAAGTGGAGTGCGGAGGCGCCATGGTGGGCAAGATAGCCAGCGTTACATGGCTCGAGGGCGCCTTCGTAGAGACCATCAAAGGATGGCAATCGGGTGGTTCTATATCACCGATCCGCGTGACCCTGAATGGGCAGCGGCCCTCGAATTTCGATCCGGCATCCCCACTCGGCTCACATCTTGGAAGGAGACGGGCCTGTTGTGGGGTAGTCCGGAAGAGGTGACCGGACTCCAAACCTGCGTCCGAGACCTGGTGAACAAGAAATTTAAGCTTGTCAACATAGTCCAGGTCATGCTCTTCCGCCGGATTCTCCCATGTCAATGACGGGCCTTCACCTTGTGGGAGTTCGACCCGGCCCAGCACCAGACTCTGTCTCGGCTTTTCGACACAAAGCACGAGGACGCTTGGAAGGTGCTATTCAAGAGCTTCGAGGTCTCCCCACCCATCACCGAGGATCGCGGATTCTGCGCCAAGCGCCAAGCCACCGAAGTAAGCTTGCCTTTAGTCTTTCTCGGGACACTTGATTTTCATGGTTTGATTCCATGCAGGATCTAAACTCCTGCTCCTTTGACAGGACTAGAAGAGGACATCCGGACAGTTTGACTGCCCGGCCCCTTTGCCCGAAGGCCCAGCAGACGCGCGCTTGACGAAGCTGCTGGTTCTGGCACCTCACGTGGTGCCGGAGAAGAAGGCCAAGAAGAAGGCCACGGGGACCCGAAAGAGTTCCCGGCACCTGGTGGTGTCGGATTCATCGTCCGACAACCCCGAAGCACCCTCCGCCTCTAAGGACGAGGAGGAGGAAGAAGAAGAAAAAGAAGCCTCTCCCCCTCCAGTGAGGGGAGCAAAGAAGAGGAAGGCCACCCCAACTGGGGAGGCCAGAGGGTCCAAGAAGGGAGGACCCTTCTGCCGGACTACGCCTCCGATGCCGAAGACGACGGGGAGGAATGGCCATCCAGGGTCAAGCCCCTGGAAAAATCGTAAGTATCCGGATACCAGAATAACTTGTGGCGCTCCTCTGATGTATGGTACCTTCTGACGCCGAATTCAATTATGCAGTCCACCCCGGGCTCAGCTCGGCGGTTCATTGAGCGGCTCCCTAGACTCGTCGGATGTGAATAGCGCTTCACTTCCGACGGCCTCCTCCCCTCTCCCTATAGACGACGCGGAGGTGGAGTCCCAAAAGGGGCTAAAGCAGGAGGACGTGGTCCTGGAGGCGCCACAAGGCGACCTCCCGGACTCCAGGCCCAAAGGGGGTAAAACCCCAGAGGGATCTAAGTCCGGCCCCGGGCCGAACACCGCTCCGGAACCAACAACGGTTCCAAAGTCCGGCAGGCGGCGCCTTCGTAAGAAAGGCGCGCCTACGACGCCGGTGGCCTCCGTCCAACCGGAGATGCCGGACAATTTGCTGGAGGTGCTTAACGGCGCCTCCATCGACGAGGAGCACCGCACTATTATGAGTGCGGTGATTCAGAAGGTTCAGTCCGCCAAGAGCGGACTGACAGAAGCCTGTACCAGCCTACTAACAGGCTTCGAGGTATGTAAAACATATAAAAATGTTACCGCATAGACAGTAGCCCCTGATGCTCAGTTCGGCGTTCGAAAAGAAAAGCCGAGCTGAGGATCTAAAAAGATATACGCAGGAGTCTAACATAAATATGTCAATATGGGAATGCAGACTGCGCTGCTGACCTCTGGCGCACTGACTGCGGAGGTCGATACATTGAAGAAGAGCCTCGAGCGGTTCGAGAACGAGCTCGGCCGTGCCAAGAAGCAGCTCGAGGACAAGGAGGGTATGTAATACCATATGTAAATGTATATAGAAATACCTGGTTGCAAATAATGACAGGACCAACGTAAATGTTGGAGGGGCCACGACCGAGGTGGTGACCCTAAAGGAAGCGGTGTCCAAGGCCAAAAACAGTGCGGCCTTGGAGCGCATCGAGCGAGAGAAGCAGGAAGCGCGGGTGGCAGAGGTGCGGCAAGAGCTCCAGGCTCTCATGGAGAAACACGAGAGTTTGGAGCGTGACTCGAAGACTCGAGAGTCCGAGCTCCCCTTGGCTCTTGAGAGTGCCAAAACCGCTAAGGCCGAAGCCCAGAAGGCCCTCTAGGAGATCGAGGCGATAAAGAAAATAGCTGAAGCAGGAGATCGAGGCAAAGCAAGCATATAAAAGTGAATTATCTGTTACTTACCCGAATCTGGAGCTCTCTAGGAGCGTTCGCCGATCTGTCCCATAGTGTGTCTGATGCTGCCGCATTCTATCGAGCCGAGGAGGGGAGCTCAACGGAAAAGGTGTTCTAGTCTCAGTAAGCTGAGGCCGAACATCCGGTGCCCCTGAGCGACTACCTGAAGCAGCTGGTCGAGCTCCACAAGGTGGCCGAACAGGCCATGAAGGGCCTCATAGTTCGGCTGTGGCCGACAGAAGCCATGCCTGGGAGCTACTTCGGTCTGGTGCGGCGGCTGGTGGACGCGTGTCCATGGATTGAGGTCATCAAGCGCTCCATTTGTATTGAAGGTGCCCGGCGGGCCCTTGCCCGTGCTAAAGTGCACTAGGGCAAGTTGGACACTGAGAAGCTTTTGACGGACGCGCCACCGCCGGGCAAGGAGTATCGCACACCCGAGATATACTATAAGGGCGTCCTGAAGGGTGCCCGCCTTATAGCGGGTAAATGCTCCAAAGATGTAATTTTTGAGTAGACTCGCATCTGTTATCCTGTATGCTAAAAACTTTGTTCATATGCACTAAGCAACGCTTATTAATATAAAATATTACCTTATGTGCGGTCGTTTATCAAATCTCAGAGATGCAAGTCGTCGGCTTCTACCCCCATGCCACGAGTGCTGGGGTGTTCAGGATAAACCTGAGCGCTCTTGTTCCCATTCTTGGGTCCATCTAGGGAGGCGCTCAGCACAACGAACAAGGCCATCGGACTTATAATGCTTTATCACTCTCACTTAGCCATAGAATTCTATAATTTTAAATTTCAGCGAAGCCCCTAGTTTTCGGAAGACCGAGTTCAGGGCGCTATCCATGCCCAGGCTAGATAAATCCTGCTCCTCGCTCTAAGCGGCACAAGTCTTTAGGGACTCGAAAAACCTCGCGAACAGCGACCGGTCTCTCGCACTATCATGACGGTCAGTTTTAGTTTTCTCTACTGAGGTGTTAACCCAGCTCAACTGGGGCACAATCGCAGTAGTTCTCCCAGCGCTACCTTAGCCAACATTGGGGAATGTAAAGTACCAAAACATGGGAGTCGAGCAAACCCAACTATTGACCCAAGACATGATTCGGAGCCGATGCATATAGTGCTATAAGTACGGGGTGCCGCACTCATGAGAATGTTCGGTCTTCTCACACCATGTTATGGGGTGCCTAAGCCCCTGGTGTATCGGCCGTACCAAAGTGTACGGTTGCATAATGTCATGACTGAACATATTTGTATAAAAATAGATGAATACAATAAGAACTATGTATTGCTTATTAAAAAGGGCTGCTATGAAAGCAGAACGATACAAATAGTGCGATAAGCAAGAGATGGGATTATTTGACATGTCCCCCTCCAGGGGCAAGCTGCGGGACTTTAAGTAAAATAGGTATTTAGCTCGTTATAGATACCACCTGGACATTTGACGTGGCTTGTTCTCTCCCTGGCTATTGCATCGTGTGCTCGGCGAGTGTATTGCCGGACAGGCCTTCCGAATAGTTGGGTCCTGAAAGTATATAATAAAAAAAGAAACGGCAGAATAGGGAGCCCCTTAGTGCGGTTGAGCCGCATTCTGGGCGTGCCGTAGTTGTGCCCCTCCCCTTATGCCCATGGTATTTCCAAAGCGTAATTATGTACGCGTGGTACCGATATCGCCATCTGGCGAGGGGGTTGGGGCCGCACTGCTATGCTTGCTCGGAACGTGCCAGCCGGTGTTGTTGCAGGTTACTTCGGGCGCGCTTGACGTTGTCCAGACGTTTAACACCTAGATTCGAGAATTGCCTTGAGAGGCTACTCTGTACTTCCGCCGCCAGGGCCGCCATGTGCTCCTCCGTTTGGAGAGAGCGTTCGGTGTTTCCATTTACCGTGATGACTCCACGAGGGCCTGGCATCTTGAGCTTGAGATATGCGTAGTGCGGCACCGCATTGAATTTTGCGAATGCGGTTCGTCCGAGCAGGGCATGATATCCACTGCGGAACGGCACTATGTCAAATATTAGCTCTTCGCTTCGGAAATTATCCGGGGATCCGAAGACCACTTCGAGTGTAACCAAGCATGTACAGCTGGCTTCTACACCTGGTATGACGCCTTTAAAGGTTGTCTTTGTAGGTTTAATCCTTGAGGGATCTATACCCATTTTTCGCACTGTATCCTGATAAAGCAGGTTCAGGCTGCTGCTGCCGTCCATGAGGACTCTACTGAGGTGAAATCCGTCAATGATTGGGTCTAGGACCAATGCAGCGAATCCGCCGTGACGGATGCTAGTGGGATGGTCCCTTCGATCAAAAGTGATCGGGCAGGAGGACCATGGGTTGAACTTTGGGGCGACCGGCTCCAACGCATAGACGTCCTTGAGAGCATGCTTCCGCTCCCTTTTGGGGATATGGGTTGCGTATATCATGTTCACCGTCCGCACTTGCGGGGGGGAAGGTCTTTTGTCCTCTGTTGTTCGGCGGCCGGGGCCCCTCCTCGTCCTCGCTATGCACCCCTTGTCTCTGGTTTCGGCACTTAACTTGCCTGCCTGCTTGAACACCCAACAATCCCTGTTGGTGTGGTTGGCTTGTTGTTTGGGGGTGCCGTGTATCTGGCACGAGCGATCGAGTAACCGGTCTAAATTGGTTGGGCCCAGAGGGTTTCTTTTGAATGGCTTCTTCCGCTGACCGGGTTTAGAGCCTCTGAATTCGGCATTAACTGCAATATCCTCAGTGTTGTCACTGTTAATGCGGCACTTGTGCTTGTTGCGATGTGACCTGCCGTTGTAGTCCTTGGTATCTGAATTGCCAGGGCTCTTGGTTATGTTATTGCTACGAGCTAGCCAGCTGTCTTCTCCCGTGCAAAAGCGGGTCATGAGTGTCGTGAGGGCTGCCATAGATTTCGGCTTTTCCTGTCCTAGGTGCCGGGCAAGTCATTCGTCTCGGATGTTGTGCCTGAAGGCTGCAAGGGCCTCGGCATCCGGACAGTCGACTATTTGATTTTTCTTGGTTAGGAACCGTGTCCAGAATTGTCTGGCCGATTCCTCTGGCTGCTGGATTATGTGGCTTGGGTCATCGGCGTCTAGTGGTCGCACATAAGTGCCCTGGAAGTTCTCAAGGAACGCGGATTCCAGGTCCTCCCAGCAACTAATTGATTCTTCTGGCAGGCTGTTAAGCCAATGCCGAGCTGGTCCTTTAAGCTTGAGCGGGAGGTATTTGATGGCGTGTAGATCACCACCACGGGCCATGTGGATATGAAGGAGATAATCCTCGATCCATACCGCGGGATCTGTTGTGCCATCGTATGATTCGATGTATATGGGTTTAAAACCCTCGGGGATTTGATGATCCATTACTTCGTCTGTGAAACATAGTGGGTGTGCGGTGCCCCTGTACTAGGCTATATCGCGACGCAGCTCGGATAAGCTTTGTCTTTTGTGTTCGGCCTGGCCGTATTTATCATATCCGGCGTTATGGTTATCGTCACGTGACGTGGGGCGCCCACGCGATCCGTAGATCGATCTTGTTTGCCTTGCCTTATTCTCCAATATGTCTCGCAAGTCTGTTGTGTCTCCCCGCGCTCTGGAATTTTTTGAGCGGCGCCGGGGTGCGGCTTGTGTTGAGGGCCGGAAGGCCTCTCTGTCGCGGCCCCGGGGTGGCCGATCGGGCGCATCGTACGCTGGTCATGTAGGTTTAGTTGCTTACTCCTCTAGTTGGGGTAGCAGCCTGCGCTTTGGGTAGCTCTTGGAGGGGCGTTCGAGTTTATACTCTTCGGCTGCCAGGACTTCAGTCCATCTGTCGGCTAGCAAGTCTTGGTTAGCTCTAAGCTGCTGCTGTTTTTTCTTGAGGCTGCTTGCCGTGGCCATAAGCCTGCGTTTGAAACGCTCTTGTTCGACGGGATCCTCTGGCACGACGAATTCTTTGTTGTCGAGGCTTGCCTCGTCTTCGGGGGGGGCATATAATTGTCGTCCTCGACCTCTCTGTCTACCGCTCTCTCATGAGGGCTGGCTCCTTCGTCCTCCTGCGCCGAATCCTGCTGGAGGGAGTTATCTTAGGCACTGTCCGGGGTGTTGATGTCTCCGGTGCCGGATTCGCCGTTCTTGCTTTGGAGGGATTTAGAGCGGCACCGCTGACATCGGCGCTTGGGTTGCTTCTTGGAGGGGTTGTCCTCCATTTTTTTCATTACCATCCCCTGCTTTGGGGGTGTCCACCATGTATATGTCATATGACGAGGTGGCTTTCCAGTGCCCTATAGGTGCTGGTTCTTGGTCTTCTCCTTCCTCGGTGTCCATACTGTCGATGTCTTCGGAGTCGAAGTTGAGCATGTCGGTTAGATCGTCGACAGTGGCTACAAAGTGGGTGGTGGGTGGGTTTTGAATTTCTTCGTTGTCCGCATCCCAACCATGCTGACCATAGTTTGGCCAGGGCTCTCCTGACAAAGAGAGAGACTTTAGTGAATCCAGGATATCGCCAAAGGGCGAGTGCTGAAAGACGTCCGCGGCGATGAACTCCGTGATCGGAGCCCAATCGGGTTCGATCGGAAGGGGTGCAGAAGATTCGGAGTCCGGAAGGGAGTCCGGCACCTTGGAGTCACGGGCCTCGCAAAGGACTAGGCTGGTATTCGGCTCTATAGCTGTAGAGATTGCTGCTCCTAGGGAGGCGTCCAACCGACCGTCCCCGACTGGCGCAGCCGGCTCCGAGCTGTTGGTCGGAGCGGACACCTGAGCGGCGCTCTGGGCGCTATCCGGTGGTAGAGCTAGATCATGCCCAACATGACAGTGCAGCGCACTCGGCCGTGGCTCGAATCCGTCGAAGATCAAGTCCCCGCGGATGTCGGCCGTGTAGTTTAAGCTTCTAAACCTGACCTGATGGCCAGGGGAGTAGCTTTCGATCTGCTCCAGATGGCCAAGCGAATTGGCCCGTAGTGCGAAGCCGCCGAATACGAAGATCTGTCGGGGGAGAAAAGTCTCACCCTGGACCGCATCGTGGTTGAGGATCGAAGAAGCCATCGGGCCTAAGGGTGACGACACAAAGGAACTCTCAATGAAAGCACCAATGTCGGTGTCAAAACCGGCGGATCTCGGGTATGGGGTCCCGAACTATGCGTCTAGGTGGATGGTAACAGGAGACAAGGGACACGATGTTTTTACCCAGGTTTGGGCCCTCTCGATGGAGGTAAAACCCTACTCCTGCTTGATTAATATTGATGACATGGGTAGTACAAGAGTTGATCTACCATGAGATCAGAGAGGCTAAACCCTAGAAGCTAGCCTATGGTATGATTGTTGTTCGTCCTACGGACTAAAACTCTCCGGTTTATATAGACACCGGAGAGGGCTAGGGTTACACAGAGTCAGTTACAATGGGAGGAGATCTTCATATCATATCGCCAAGCTTGCATTCCACGCCAAGGAAAGTCCTATCCGGACACGGGACGAAGTCTTCAATCTTGTATCTTCGTAGTCCGGGAGTCCGGCCAAAGGTCATAGTCCGGCCATCCGGACACCCCCTAATCCAGGACTCCCTCACAGGCCAAGGCCTGGATATCTGACCTTGATCCAAAAGATATTGGAAATGGCTATCCAGGCCAAAAATAGGACGGGTCAGATTTTGATAATGACGACCTCAGGGCCATAATGAGGGAAATGCGTCCATTGGCAAGCAAACTGGTTGAAGACACTGACTTCTCATTTTACCAGACGATTTATGATGCCAACAATAAACGGGTGAACGCACCGACTCATGAAGTGCAAAATCTTGTCCCGCCAATCCGTAAGCATACCTACGCCCCTGATGTTGAACCATCAACCCTTATAAGTGATGGAGTTGTCTTCCGCGCCTTAACCGGGATTGATTGGGCAACCATTGACTTCCAGCCATTGGGTGGAGAGGAGGAGGGTGAACCAGCGTAGGATGATCCGCAGCCTTTAGGCCAGCCTGGTGAAGAATCATGATCCGGAAGCCGGTTTAGCTTCTGCATACTGCCATCCTTGTGACAAACAATTATCCTTTTGGGCTATCAAAGCGCCTTGTAATAGGCTAGTTTAAACAATTGGTCTGATATGCTATCATGCATAGTCACTTTGCATAATACAGTTAATCCGTCATGATTATACTATGTCTGCTTATGATCCTTAGCAGCTTCGTTCAATCCTGTTTCTGCATATAATAAGCTTAAATTGTCCTGGTGGTTTACCGCCGGACGGGTCATAACACCCAACATAAACCAGGGTTGATAACCAAGGTTGTACTTGCAAGAAAATATAAAATACATCATACCTGTGACTTTGAATCACATCACTGGTTTACCAACTTATTGTAGTAAGGGTGATAACACAAATCTTGAGTACTGATAACTCTCAGCATGTTTTGCCGGTTTACAATGAAGCCGTACCGGGTTATAATAAACACCGGATTATTCATATGTCATACTAGCGACTTGTAGTCAAAGCTAGACCGGGTTGACAAAACACCGGATGAATATAAACCTCATCGAAATGATCATCAAAAAGAAAGATTTGCGAAGAAAAATATGTAAAAAGGCGAGGCTTTTCATGGGCTGCCAGGCCACTGAGTTAAACCATTTTACAAAGCCTTTTAAGATGGACCTCCCATTAACCAATCATCAATTTAACTATGACAAGTTTAGGGTCTTTATAAGATTGACTGTCAAACGTTCGACGGGTCTTACCAGGATTACCTGGACGGAGTGACTTACTTAAAAAGGCAGGATAACCCGGGGTTTTAGGTGAATACACCTGGCTTCCAAGCCTGGCTTTTATAGCCTACTGCACGGCTATAGACTCTATGTTCTTGTAGAAGCAAAGAGCCCCCAAGCAATATTTTGAGCTGTGCTCAATGGACGCCTATGTTTGAGTTGTGCTTTGCAACAAACTCTCTTTGGCTCCTTATGATGTTGGGTATTAAGCCCCCAAGCTTATGTCTGAGTTGTGCTCTTTTTTGTAGCTTTATAAGCTGGATCGGTGGACAATCAGAACTCTACTTATAAGCAGAAGCAGCCATGTAACCAAGAAAAAACTTTTAAGAAGAACGACAGAGGCCCCGCTTTAGCAAGGATGCCAGTTTATTATATTGATCATAATATATACATTGTCAAGAATATGTACATAATAGGAGCCTATGGCTCAGGTGTAGTAAGGCCGAAGATGAGCAATATTCCACGGCCGGCGGGTCTCCTCCTCCGACTTGCGTGGGTCTTTGTGCTCTCGAACATTGATAAGGTAGTATGACCCGTTGTTCAGATTCTTGCTGACCACACAGGGCCCTTCCCAAGGTGGGGATAATTTGTGCATATTGATCTGATCCTGGATAAGCCAGAGCACTAAGTCGCCTTCTTGAAAATCTCTGGATTTAACCCGGCGCCTGTGATAACGCCGCAGGTCCTGCTGATAAAACGCCGAACGCGCCGCCGCTATGTCTTGTTTTTTATCTAACAGGTCCAATGCATCTTGGCGTGCTTGTTCATTGTCCGCTTCAGCATAAGCTGCCACCCGATGTGAGTCATGGCGAATGTCACTGGGAAGAAGACATTGAGGCATATATACAAATCAAACCGGATTCAGACATTGGCAGGGTTATAGAAATGACGAACCGGCAGTTTAAGAGAGGGCTCATGTTACCTGGCGGGTTATAATTTCTTTAAAAGGTTAAACCGCCTACAATGGTGTGGAAGTTACAGATCTGAAAAATTATCCGCTTTACGCTTACCATTGTTTCCATGGCCGCCTGGTTATGCTGCTGCCCTTTGGTGCCGCTGTTCTTCTTTCCCTTCCCCGACTTCTCATCATTGGACTCGGGATCCTTGGTACTATCAGAGTTGGCATACTTAACCAGAGCTTCCATAAGTGTCTCCATGTCATTGCAGTGACGCTTGAGCCATCCCAACTTCAGCTTCAGAGGCTTAAACCGGCAATTGCCCTCCAATGTTATGACCGCTGAATCGGCATTGATGCTATCGGATGAATGCAAGGTTTCCGAAACCCGACGCACCCAATGGGTTGTTGATTCACCTTCTTCTTGGACACAGGCGGCTAAATCCACAATTGACATGGGCTGCTTGCACGTGTCCTTGAAATTCATTATAAACCTGGCTTTTAACTCGGCCCATGACCCAATGGAGTTAGCTGGCAACCTTTTCAGCCAAGTGCGAGCCGTTCCATCCAACATCATGGTGAAGTACTTAGCACATGCCGCCTCATCCACATCCAGCATCTCCATTGTCATCTCATAGCTTTCGACCCATGTCTCGGGGGGTAAGTTAGCAATGTAATTGGGCACTTTTATGCGGACCCTTGAAATCCTTGGGCAGCCACACATTGCGTAAAGCTGGGGTGAGACACGGCACCCCCCAAGAGCTGAAAGGAGCTCCTGGTTCCACTGAGGTTGCTGGACGAACCGGAGTAAGCTGATGGTCCATGTACTGTGCTGCTAACTCGGCTTCTCGACATGCTCTACCGTGGTCCACCACGTCCTGAGTATTTGCGCCACCGTCCACCGGGTTAAGCCTTCGAGGTGTGTCACGATTCTGTGCACTGCTTGACACAGTCGGTTCATCGATATGCCTGTTGTAACTCTGGCTCGGGCGAGGGGTTGAATGAATCATGTCTCGACTATATGAATAAGCCTGCTGCTGTACCATGGCCGTTTGAAGGAGATCTCTGGCTATCCGCGTCTCAACCGCTGTTGGAGATTCGCCTTGCATTGGAATAGCTACCAATCGCGATGCCGCAGCGATCATGTTATCCAAAGGAGTGGAAAAGTCACCCGGTGGTGTTGGCATGTACTAAGGTGGGTCATGGTTCCGTCGAGGCGGGTCCGTCGTCCGCAGCTGATCTGACACTCCTGTCCCCCGTGCTTCAATCCGGTTTACCGCTGCCGGATTACTGGTTCCTGCTCCTGGTGTGTTAAAGAGGTTCATTGCTTCCTAAACCGGTGGTAGACGGGACCAATGCCTCCTCCTCAACACGTCGTTTGAAGCATTCTGATCCAGCATGAGACAGTAATTTTCTGCCTGAATTCGCTGTGCCTGAGCATCCAAAGCGGCTCGCTCCTCAGCCGTCCTGGTTTCCTCAGCCGCTAGGTCCTCCTTGGCCCCAGCTATCTGATCTTGCAGTTTCGTGACCTCCGCGTTATGCTGATATTGATTATCCAGGGTAACCTCCATGGTCAACGATATTGTCCAGGCGTCCAATAAGCCGGACAGGACTTGAGCCGGCTGGCGCGCGGGGCCTCCTGCCCCGGCTGCCGATCCAGAAATCATCGTCGTTACAGATGATGAGTGATGCGTGGGCTGCGTACCGGCCATGAAGATCGCAACCCAGTTTGGCGGTTCAAGGGGATCCGGAATACTGTCGCCATCGGAACAGCCCCCAAACCGGCCATCTTGCAGTTGGTATAGTGACTTGGTCTCACCGGTGGATTATTCTCCATCTGAATAGATGACCGTCTCACCGACGGATACCGGTTCAGACTCCACACTATTGATGAATCCTACGAATGCATGCTTCATGGTGGGCTGAACCCAGGCGGGGCTTGTACGCTGAGCCGTCTCGATGAGGTCGGTGCAGATGTCTGGCTCAGGGCCCGGTTCGCCGATCTTGCCAATGAAGACATGAATTCCTCCGAAGGGGACCCGGTACCCGTACTTGATTGAGCTGGCATCGGGGCCCCAGCCTGCATCGTCGATGTAGAGCTTGCCGCGACGACTCTTGGTCATCCGGCCCACTGCGTATGCCTTGAGTCCTTCGAAGTTGCCCTTTGAGAACTCGAAACCATCATGCGATAGCCCCACGGTGGGCGCCAACTGGCATGGAATTATCACGTCAGATGTCATAGTGTGAGGACTTAGTCGTGGAGCCATCGCGACGAGGTTAGCTTAAAGTGGTTAAACCGGACAAAGGACACGGGGAGTTATATTGGTTCGGCCCCTTGCGATGAAGGTAAAAGCCTACGATCCAGTTGTGGTGGAATTGATGGGGTCTCAATGATCAGGGAGCGAATCCGCTTTGCTTGGCTCTCGAGTTGTTGTTTCTTGTCCTTGAACCGCTGCCAGGTCGTCCCTTTATATACACAGGTTGACGCCCAGCGATTTATAGAATCCCGACACCGGCTCATACACGTGTCCGGCTCGGTTTCTACCCTTTCCTATGTTACAGCACAAGTTACATAGTACATGGCGGTTTATGTCTACGGGCCCTAATCCGCCTTTGGGCGCAGGGCCTCTAAGTCTCATCAGTAAAGCGCCACACTCCTTGTCTTCATGGGCTTCAATATGGATAACTCGTTACAGGTATAACCCGGCCCCACCTGGGTGGTTTATACTCAGTAGTTATATCCCCAACAAGATGCATTTTATGTGGGGCCATTGAAAACACCGAGCATATATTCTTTCACTGCTCTTTGGCCAAATTTCTTTGGAGCTGCATTCGACATTGGCTTAACGTTAATTGGAACCCCTCGTCCTTTGAGTACTTGCAGCGCTATGTTAATGCTTTATCCGGACGGTCTAAGAGGGTGTTCTGGGTTGGTTGGGCAGCGATCTGTTGGTCGCTGTGGACTACTAGGAACAAGTTTACTATTGAGCATATCTTTCCGGCTAACCCTGTGAGCTACTTATTTAAAGCTAATGTCTTCTTGCAACAGTGGAGATTATTGACTAAGGAGGTGGACCTCGAGGCTTTTGACGATATGTTATCTAAGATGCGGTCTACGGCTTCATCCCTGCTGCGGCGATTCAGGATGATGGCTTAGTCTCCTGCCCTTTTGGTTTTGGTGTTGGCCTGCGTGCCATGATTGGTTGGGTTGCCATGTATTCGTACTTGTTAGTTGTTGCTATGTTACTGTGCTGATCTAGTGATTGCGGTGTGACTCTTCCTAGTGGCTTTATTTATAAAGTCGGGCGTATGGCTTTCCTCTAAAAAAACCGAACCAAAACGGTGAATCTAAAAATAATGAAAATGGAGTACCTCCCGCCAGCGGGGGCCGAGATCCTCCACACCTCCATGGCCCAGTGGCCATCGGAGATGGGGCGGACCGGTGGCAGCATCGATGGGGGGAGAAGTTCCTGTTCGAATTTGGGAACTAGGCTGAGGCAAGGTTTCTTTGTTTGTTGGGGCCCTTCTTCTAGCTATTTCCGTTCAAGGTCTCAAACATGGTTTATCTCTCGTGAGATGTGTTTAATCTTGGGTTGCAGACATGCACGTGTGTAAAAACATAGCTTGTTTCTACTGCTGCTAAAAAAAGAGGGTGGTGATTAGTTATTGTTTTTCTAATGACCATCATTTTGTCATGAGCATGTTGTCATCATGGCTTGTAGGGCTTGCTGCATTCATGTATGTTGGTAGTGCCATAGCTATCTCGGGTGTGATGCGCTAGAGGGCGTCAAAGATTTGATCAATCATAAGAGATACATTTTACAATTCAATTAATCATCCATACCCAAGATCATAATCAAGTTTATTATTCATCCGATCAAGAAAATAGGGTACATGACACATATCTACTACCACAAACCCTCGGCCTCGAAGGCGGGCTTCCCCCAGATCATCATGGGGGCAGCAAGGGTTGATGAAGAGGTTGAAGATAAAGGTTCTCCCCTTCGGCATAGGGCCAGATCAGGGCTAAATACAAAAAATCACATCAGAACAGGGAGTGGCAACAACGTGAAAAATCTGTAATAATTTGAGGTAGGATTTCGGGGGTATATATAACTAAATTGGGCACCGGAGGTGGCCTGGGATCCCCACGGGCCGTACCACCCCTCCCCCTAGGCGCCCTTGTTATATGGAGGTCTGGAGGGGTGTCGGTGTCAAAACCGGCGGATCTCGGGTAGGGGGTCCCGAACTGTGCGTCTAGGCGGATGGTAATAGGAGACAAGGGACACGATGTTTTTACCTAGGTTCAGGCCCTCTCGATGGAGGTAAAACCCTACTCCTGCTTGATTAATATTGATGATATGGGTAGTACAAGAGTTGATCTACCACGAGATCAGAGAGGCTAAACCCTAGAAGCTAGCCTATGGTATGATTGTTGTTCGTCCTACGGACTAAAACTCTCCGGTTTATATAGACACCGGAGGGGGCTAGGGTTACACAGAGTCGGTTACAATGGGAGGAGATCTTCATATCGTATCACCAAGCTTGCCTTCCACGCCAAGGAAATTCCTATCCGGACACGGGATGAAGTCTTCAATCTTGTATCTTCATAGTCCGGGAGTCCGGCCAAAGGTCATAGTTCGGCCATCCGGACACCCCCTAATCCAGGACTCCCTCAGTAGCCCCTGAACCAGGCTTCAATGATGACGAGTCTGGCGTGCAAATTTGTCTTCAGCATTGCAAGGCGGGTTCCTCCTCTGAATACTTCATAAAAGATGTTTGAACACAAGGATAGCGTCCGGCTCTGTAAAATAAGTTCCACATACCACCGTAGAGAGAATAATATCTGCACAGATCTAATCTGCTGACGTATTCCGTAGCGTGACGTCATGCCACAGCCAAGCCTTCATTCGAATCATTTTACTGTCCCACCTCAGTGCGTTCAGCGAGGCGGTTTCCTTGGCACGTCTTGTCAAAGCAGAGATCATGTCCCCTTATTCCGAGATTCTCATCAATACGGACGTGGGTAACCCAACTGTGCCATTGGTATGGCTTCATAATTGAAAGTCAGTCCCAAACGGTCACGGGGAGGGCTATTGGTATTCAACCCCTTTATAAAGGGACCAAGGCTCGACTCCTTTCTTTCAGTACAATCAAATCCGCCTCTTGCCTCGAATTCCATCACCCAAAGCTTCAGATTCAGGCGCTTCGGACCTTCGATGATGTCCGGCTCCGACCTCCAAGGCCGGTGGATGCCTTCCTCCGTTGCGGAAGAATACGTGCGAAAGATGAGAGATGCCAGGTATCTGATCAGCGAAATCTCGCATTGGCTGCCTGCTCAAGGGCAGGCTATTCCCACTCCCCAGCCCGGTGAGAGTGTGGTGTTCACATCTCACTTCCTTCGGGGGCTAGGCTTCCCGATGGATCCCTTCGTGAGGGGGCTCTTGTTTTATTACAGGCTGGAATTTCATGACTTAGATCCGGAATCCATCCTCCAAATCTCATCTTTCATCGCCGTGTGCGAGGCCTTCCTCCATATTACTCCTCACTTCGGGCTGTGGCTTAAAACCTTCAAGGTAGAACTGAAGATGATCGAGGGGAAGTACGCAGAGTGCGGAGGGGCCATTATAAGCAAGATTGCCGACGCTCCATGGCCCGAGGGCTCTTTTCAAGAGGAGTTCGGCTTATGGCAACGAGAGTGGTTCTACATCACAGCTCCCAGGGGCACCACATGGGTGGCGCCACCGCCTTTTCGCTTGGGTCCCCCACCGCGGCTAGCATCATGGATCAATAAAGGGCTTAACTGGGGGCCGCCCAAGGACATGCCCTTACTGCAGGGCCGCGTTCGAGATCTCCTAGAGAGAGATATCAATTTGGCCGTAGTGGCGCAGGTTATGTTGATTCGCCGCATACTGCCCTGCAAACGTTGCCCCCTCCGCCTATGGGAATTTAATCCAGAAGGGCCACGAGCTCTCCAACACTTTATGGGCACGACACCTGTGGAGATGTACAAATTGTTCTTCGGATCACAAGCAAGGTGTCCGGACTCGTCTGAGGACGCAGGTCTGAGCTGCAATCGCCCGGATACTCAAGTAAGTAGCCCCGTGCCCGGACACGCCATCTGCACATTTATCGTAAAACTGACTTTAAAAGAGCTATCCTTTAAACAGGAGTCGATAGCGGAAGCAAAGCTTATCAGGTGTCCGTCCCCCCTCCCGGAGACCACGCCGGATCCCGTGTTGACCAGAATGCGGGAGATTGCACCTTTTGAAGAAGGCGAAGAGGGGAACAAAGAAGTTACCGCCTCCATAAAGGAGGCTGTCAGGAAGGGAGGAGTTGAGAACTCCTCTATCCAGGGAAAGAAGAGGAACGCCTCTGAAGACCCGGAGGCGATCGCCTCAAAGCGGGGGAAGAGATCTTCGTCAGAGGGTCCGGCGCCGAAGAGTGCTCTGGCCGCATTGCGCCCCCAAGGGGATCAGCTCTCCAACGAGCCGTAAGTAAAGAGGGGGGTTTTAAAATGAGTGATATCCCTGTTTTATTTCTGAGGAATATAACCAAAATTTTACCTTGCAGTTCGGATCTCAACCCTTCTCAGCAAAGCTCACCTTCAGGGGATCTCCTTCTGGAGATGATGGAGAGCGAAACGCCTCCCCTAGCTATACCGTCTTGCGAGGCTGGCGACCCCGAGGTGTCGTCTCGGAGGGTTTCTCCAAATCCGAACCTTGAAAAAGGTCGTCGGACTAGTCTGGCACCTTTTGGTGCACGGTCGGAGGGGCTGAAGGATCTGCTCGGGCGAGCATCTATCTCAGAGGAACACCGTGTGTTGATGAACATGGTGATTAGAAGGATTTCATCCGCGGAAAGCAGATTGTAGGGGGCCGCCAGGAGTTTACTGACAGGTTTTGAGGTACGCGAAAAGATGTACCTTTTGACAGAGCCGCATATATGAAATGCGCCCTGTATAAATAGTAGCCCCTGAGACTCTGTGTGTTGTCAAAAATGACGGCGCACAGAGGATCATAATCCCAGGTATAATATGTCGCCTTTCCTATGTAGGTGGCGAGGTGTTCCGTGGCTAGCCGGACTGATGAATTTGCCGAGCTAAAGCGGCAACTTGACGTAGCAGATGCCGACATCGTGCTTGTAAATGAGCAGCTAGACGAGGCACAAGGTGTGTAATGTCTCCAAAGACATCTGATAAGAGGAGCTTGATGCTCGTGCCTTATAACATATGTGCTTAATGCAGATGGTGCCGCTGTCGTGGAGAACCTTCGGGCGGAACTTGCCCGAGCCAAGGAGCAAGCGAGGAAAAGCAATGTGGCTGCCGTTAAAGCGGCTGAAGAGCTAAAAGCCGAACAGGCTGCTCACTGCCAGAGCAAGAAAGAAATGGCCGAGATGGCTGTAAAATTGAAGGATGCTGCCGACCGTTGTAAGCTTCATGAAAAAGAAGATAGGGTGGCATACAAGGACCTAGAAAAGGTCACTGTCGAGGCCAAGGACACTTGCTCTGCAATGAGAGCTATGAAGGAGGAGCTACGTCAGGACGGAGATATCGCGGCTGGAAAGCCCTATATGCTGTAGATGAAGTTCGGGGATCCTAAGTATGCTCTGTTGGACTAGAAGTGGAGTGCGGCGAACACTTATCTGGATTTGGCGGCGAGTGCCGCGGACGCGACCGAACACTTCTGGGGTCTGGATGACCATGAATTGGAAGAACTGTTTTGGTCGCAGTTCCATAATCCAGAGCACCCACTTTCGGTGTCCGACCGCTTGGCCGCTTGGGCGGAGCTGAACAGGTTGTTCGGACTCGCTATGAGGTATGTCGCGAGTCGTCTGTGGCCGGAAGAGCCAGAGCCAAAGAGTTATTTTAGCTTGGTGCAGCAGTTCCTTGGTTCGGTGCCACATGTTGATGCAATGAAGAGGTCAGCGTGCATAGAGGGTGCACAGATGGCTCTTGCCCGTGTCAAGACATACTGGGCGGATATGAAGGCCAGTGTTGTTGCATCCCGGGATTCGGACGAAAGCCGAGTACCTTCCAAGCACTACTTTGAGGAAGTTCTTCAGGGCGCTCGTTTAATAGAGACACAGTGCTCGAAGGATGTTGTGTTCGAATAACATGTGCTATTGTAAAACAATATTTTGATGGGATGTAAAAGCTTTTTATACTTGTGCTTTCAAGAATTAGAATGCCTCTTGTACGGCCGTTAATGTATATGTGTATATAACCTGAAAGATGGCAGTCGTTGGCTTCAGCCCCCACGCATATAATGCGGGGGTGTTCGCAGAAGGCGCCTTTTCACACTTGATCCAACGTCTTGGTCCTATAAAGGAGGTGATAGCGCAGCGAACTAGGCAACCGGACTATAATGCTTTATCATTTTCACTTAGCCATAGGAGTTTGACAGTGGGGCTACTGAATAGCCCCTAGGGGCACCATGCTCGCCCAAATTCGGGGCACGTGTGTGCCTGACCGGGAAACGGCCCTTCGTTAATGCGAAGGAATCCTAAAGATTCCGGCTAGTCATCGAGTGGTTGACCAGTCTCTCGCTATATCATGACAGTCAGTTTTCGGCTTTCTCTACTGAGGTGCTCGCCTAGCCGAACCGGGGCATAATCGTAGTAGTTCTCCTGGTGCCGCCTTAGCGGATAGAGTGGAACGTAAGGCAGGAAAACATAGGAGCCGGACAAACCCAACATTTAACCAAAGACATGATTCGGAGCTGATGCATATAAGGCCAACCTCGCGACGCCGAACACTCCCTAAGGTATTTGGTCTTTATGAAGACGGGCCGAACAAAAGCCCTTGGTAAAAAAAGCCCCTGGTGTCCAGGTACGTGCAAAATTCTTGCGTGGCCACATGCCAAGACGCCAACCTCCTCCTCGGTTATAGCAAGAACCGGGGGATGTTATCAACAAGAGACAGTAAAAAAGGTTTATGCAGGGTCTTAATCTGAAAAGAATCCTTGAAACGGGTCCCTGCTGCACGTCTGCGCCTGTGTCTCCATTGTGCCGTATCTTGGACGGGTGTAGCACGGTGTTCGTCTGCAAAAGGGAGGAACTTAGTGGAAAACAATCATGCGAGAAATCGATGTTAAAATAAACAAAGTATAATACATAAAATGGGGAGAATTGAGCTTTATTGTCTCCTGGTGTAAACGCGCGGAGCCCCTTGGACAGGGTTATGTGGCTATCAAGCCTTTGTATGTTTGCGCCGAACTCATCGAGCCATGTCCGGGGTCTTTAACGACCTGTTTAGGTGCGATAACTAGTAAAGCTAGATCAGTGCGCGACTGTCAAGGCACCCGCACCATCGTCCGCGCTTGGGTGACACTTGATGTTTCCCATTAATGAGATGATGCCTCGTGGACCGAGCATTTTGAGTGTAAGGGATGCATAATGCGGTATTGCGTTAAAGCGGGCGAAAGCTTCGCGTCCCAGTAGTGCTTCATAGCGACTTATGAATGGGGCGATGTGGAAGGTTAGCTTTTCGCTTCGGAAGTTGTCGGGGGAACCGAACATAACTTCTAACGAGAGGGAACCCGTGCAATGGGTATCTGGGCCTGGCGTGACCCCTTGAAAGGGAGTGTTGCCATGGCGAATTATCTGCCGCCGTCCATTAGGACTTGTGTAAAGTGGAGTCCGTTAATTATCGGATCTAAGACCAAGGCAGTCCAGCCTGCGTTCCGGATACCTCTAGAGTAATCCTGATGGTCGAAGGTGATTGGTTGTAACAACCAGTGGCGGGATTCCTCTGGGACAGGCCGTATGGCGCGTATCTCCGTAGGCGCCACTCTTCTTTTCCCTTTTGTCACATCAAGTGAATTTACTGTTTTGACCTCTTGTGGGAACTTCTTTTATTCTCCGGTGTTCTGCTTGTGGGGTTTGTCATCGCCCTCGCTTGGTATGTCGAGCCCCTTGTGTTCGGTGTTGAGTTTGCCGGATTGCTTGAAGACCCAACAATCTCGGTGGGTGTGCTTTGCAGGCCTCCCAGGAGTACTGTGGATTTGGCATATTTTGTCCAAGATTTTGTTGAGGTTAGATAGCTCGTCCCTATTATCCTTGGGGGCGGCTTTTTCTGATTCTGCCGAGAGCTTTTGAATCCGGCGTTGACTGCCGTGCTCTTCGGGCTGTTATCTTTGATCCGACGTCGTTCCTTGTTAAGGTGCGGTTTCCCGTTTCCATCTCTGACTTCAAATGTACTTGGGTCGCTGGTGCTGCTTCTTGCCAACCAGCTATCCTCTCCTGTGCAAAAGCGCGTCATGAGGCTTGTTAATGCGGCCATTGTTCTTGGCTTTACTTGGCCGAGGTGTCTGGCGAGCCATTCGTCTTGAATGCTATGCTTGAAAGCTGCTAGGGCTTCGGTGTCCGGAAAGTCGACTATTTGATTCTCTTTAGTAAGATATCTGTTCCAGAGTATCCGGGCTGACTCTCCGGGTTGTTGAGTTATATGACTTAGATCGTCTGCATCCGGAGGTCGGACATAGGTCCCTTGGAAATTTGCCCGAAAAGCATCCTTGAGTTCCTCTCAACTTCCAATGGTGTTTTCGGGAAGGCTCTTAAGCCAGTGCCGAGCTGGCCCTTTGAGGTTGAGGGGTAGGTATTTTATGGCATGGAGGTCATCTCCTCTAGCCATGTGTATGTGGAGGATATAATCCTCAATCCAGACTCCATAGTCTGTTGTTCCATCGTATGCCTCTATGTTTACGGGCTTGAATCCCGCTGGAAATTCATGATCCAGCACCTCATCGGTTAAACATAGGGGATGCGCGGCGCTCCTGTATTTTGGTGTGTCGCGATGTTCGGATATTTGTTGCGTTGCATTGCTTAATAGAGCTTGCTTTCTTGGCCCATAGATAGATCTACGTGGGCCGTCTTTTTTATTTGAATCCTTGTGCGGATCGCGGGCCGGATTGAATGCGGCGCCCTTTTCCGCTCGATGTTGGCCATGGTGTCGTCTATCCGACCTGGTGGCTTCCTTGTTTTTTGACCGTGGGGGATCTAAGGCCTCCTCATAAAATTCTGGTAGTAATCTTCGCTTCGGATAGCTCTTTGTCTAGTGACTATCGCCGTACTTGTGTGTGGTGTTGAGTACTCTGTCCCATCTGATTCTAAGAGCTTCTTCTGCTGTTCTGAGCTTCCGCTTCTGCTTTTTCAGGCTACATGTCGTGGCGACGAGCCTTTGGTGGAGGTTATTCTTCTCTAGTAATTTTCCCGGCGTGAGGTCGTCCGGACTATTATCTTCGCCGGGGACGGGATGCTTGGTTTGTTCATCCAAGTTGCCTTGTTCGGACGGTTGCTCGATGGTATGTTCGTCGTCCGCCGGTTCATCCTGCTTTATGGCTAGATTTCTGTTGAGGTGGGGTTAGGCGCGGCGTTTCCGCCGCCGCTTTGATTGCTTTTCGAGGGAATGATCCCTCATTGCGCCTTTTTGATCCTCGTCTTTGTTTCTTTTAGGTGTGTCCACCATGTATACATCGTGAGGTGAGGTGGTTGTCCAATGCCCTATAGGCGCTGGTTCTTGGTCGTCTCCTTCGTCGGCGTCCATACCATCGATATCTTCGGAGTCGAAGTTGAGCATGTTGGTTAAATCATCGACAGTGGCTACGAAGTGGGTGGTGGGTGGGTTTCGAATTTCTTCGTCGTCCGTATCCCAACCTTGCTGGCCATAGCCCGGCCAGGGCTCTCCTGATAAAGAGAGAGACTTTAGTGAATTCAGGATGTCGCCAAAGGGCGAGTGCTGAAAGATGTCCACGGCGGTGAACTCCATGATCGGAGCCCCATTTGGTTCGATCGGAAGGGGTGCGGAAGATTTGGAATTCGGAAAAGAGTCCGGCACCTTGGAGTCACAAGCTTCATAAAGGACAAGGCTAGTATTTGGATCGATCGCCATAGAGATTGCAGCCCCCGAGGCGGCGTCCAACCGTCCATCCCTGCTTGGCGTGGTCGGCTCCGAGCTAAGGGTCGGAGCGGACACCTGAGCGGAGCTCTGGGCATTGTCCGGCGGCAGAGCTCGATCATGCCCATCGTGACAGTGCGGCGCGCTCAGCTGTGGCTCGAATCCGTCGAAGATCAAGTCCCCGCAGATATCAGCCGTGTAGTTCAAATTTCCAAATCTGACCTGATGGCTAGGGGCGTACCTTTCGATCTGCTCCAGTTGGCCAAGCGAATTGGCCCGTAGTGCAAAGCCGCCGAACACGAAGATTTGTCCAGGGATAAAAGTCTCACCCTGGACCACGTCGTGGTTGATGATCAAAGAAGCCATCGGGCCTAACGGCGATGACACAGAGGAACTCTCAATGAAAGCACCAATGTCGGTGTCAAAACCGACGGATCTCGGGTAGGGGGTCCCGAACTGTGCGTCTAGGCGGATGGTAACAGGAGACAAGGGACACGATGTTTTTACCCAGGTTCGGGCCCTCTCGATGGAGGTAAAACCCTACTCCTGCTTGATTAATATTGATGATATGGGTAGTACAAGAGTTGATCTACCACGAGATCAGAGAGGCTAAACCCTAGAAGCTAGCCTATGGTATGATTGTTGTTCGTCCTATGGACTAAAACTCTCCGGTTTATATAGACACCAGAGAGGGCTAGGGTTACACAGAGTCGGTTACAATGGGAGGAGATCTTCATATCATATCGCCAAGCTTGGCTTCCACACCAAGGAAAGTCCTATCCGGACACAAGATGAAGTCTTCAATCTTGTATCTTCATAGTCCGGGAGTTCGGCCAAAGGTCATAGTCCAGCCATCCGGACACCCCCTAATCCAGGACTCCCTCAAGGGGTATGGGGTCTAGTCACTGACGAGGCCACCAGATGTTGTGCCTTAGTCCATTGATTTTCTTTCGGTGAGAAAACACCTCTTGTTTTTCTTTCATTTTTTAAACATTTTATCTGGCGATTTTCTGACATTCCAAAAATTCTATAAAATAGGAATTGACTCTGGGAACTGAATTAATAGGTTAGTCCAATAAATTTGGCTAAATGTTTTCAATCTATGTATATATGATAAGATAAGCATGAAACATAAAAGATTATATACATGTTTGGGAAGTATCACTTCTCGGGTCACAACGAGGAGTATGTCAGGCGTCCTGATGAAACCGACACCTCCAGAACTAGTTTTGGGCACCAACACTTCCACAGCAGAGCAGACGCCAAGACCACCCACTCCTACACCCCTCGCTACCCGACGACCAAGAAGCACAGCCACCACCTCCACTGGAGGTCAGCCGGAGAGCCAACTTAAAAGCCCACCACCCATGGTCGCCGCCTTGACATCCATCTCCGAACCTCTCCCTGATGCCATGATACGCATACTCCACTGGTCCGAGGGGAAGCCAACACATCCCCACCTACCCACAAGGTAACATCACAAGGCATGGCCGAAGGGGGCCAATAGCCAGGTAGCACCGTCGTCGCGGCTGGACAACGAACAAAACCTGGGCCACGTGTGAGGTGAGCCCATCCCGGCGAGGCGGAGTGCCCCGCCCTGCACCCAAGCTTGCGCCAAGAGTAACGATTAGTCGAAGAATACAATGCATTGATGGATGTTGCGGGTCAGACACCTCCAGGTAGCACATCCGGAGGGAGCAGCAGCCAACGCCTCGTCATATATGGCTTTTCCATCTTAACGGGGAGATTCCCAAGGACCGGTAGCTCTGGCCACCTAGCGGCCTCGACCACATCGACCATGGCCACGGTCGGACATCTCACACGAACCACCATCACCACCATAACTCGCAAAGGGCCACTGCCTCACCATCTTCATGAGATTGGCATACTCAGGGAAAAAGGCCGCAGCGGCAGGAAGCAGCCACCGTGCCCATCACTAGCACGGTGCCCCAGACCAACAGTACCACACCGTACTAATGCCCCCACGCGAGGACGCGAAGCGCCCGCCGCCGTCGACACCGAGCATGCTTTTCCAGGCCGCGCCCTCTAATGATGATGAGAGAGGAAAGAGGGGGAGGAGGGAGCTTGCAGCAGCGGGAAAGGGTCGTCCCTGTCGTCTACAAAAGCAACGCGGGAGGATAATTGGAGACAAGGATATGTTCCCATACAACAACATATATAATATGCCGAATTTTTATTTATGAAGTATCTTATATATGCAACCTTCATAGCAGCTTTGCCATATAATTAAGCATAGATGTGATGTCTACTGTAAATCCACAAGGGTCGTCTTCGGTTATACTCCCTGAACTTCATATTACATCACGACAAGTTTTGGTTCCACTTTGTTACTAAAAAATTGTTTATAATATCCAACACTTTGTCACAAAGGTACATGAGTTATCTTTGATATACGAAAAAATATTCTTACGTGTGGAGATGCTAATTAAGGTTGGTGCCGATGTTGGGGAACATAGTAATTTCAAAAAAAAATCCTACCCACACGCAAGATCATGGTGATGCATAGCTACGAGAGGGGGACTGTATCTTCATACCCTTGAAGATCGCTAAGCGGAAGTGTTTATCAACGCGGTTGATGTAGTCGTACGTCTTCATGATCCGACCGATCCAAGTACTGAACGCACGGCACCTCCGAGTTCTGCACACGTTCAGCTCGATGACGTCCTCGCCTTCTTGATCCAGCAAGACGGGCAAAGTAGTAGATGAACTCCGGTAGCACGACGGCATGGTGAAGGTGTTGGTGAAGAACAATCTCCGCAGGGCTTCGCCTAAGCACTACGGAAACTATGACGGAGGATAAACTAGAGGGGATGGGGTTGCCGGCACACGGCTTGGTGTTTCTTGATGTGTCTTTGGTGCTAGCCCTGCCCCTCTATTTATATTTGAACCCTGGGGTCGAAACTTGGAGTAAAAGCCTCCTCAAAGTCGGTTTTGCCCAAAAGGCAAGAGTCCTACACGGACTCCAGGGCTAGACGCTAGGGTTCCTAGCGTCTAGCCTCTGGTCTCTACAAAACTTCCTTTTGCACTTTCCAAAAGCCTCATGGGCTTTCCCCTTTGGCCCAAATAACGTGTTCTGGTACCCAAACATTTCGGGAAACATCCGGAACCCCTTCCGGTGAATTCCGGAACCCTTCCGGAGATCAAACACTATTATCCCATATATTAAACTTTATCTCCGGACCATTCCGGAGTTCCTCGTCATGTCCATAATCTCATCCGGAACACCGAACAACATTCGGTCACCAACATACATAACTCATATAATACTATATCGTCAACGAAACGTTAAGCGTGCGGACCCTACGGGTTCGAGAACTATGTAGACATGGCCAAGACACGTCTCCGGTCAATAACCAATAGCGGGACCAAGATGCCCATATTGGCTCCCACATATTCTACGAATATCTTGATCGGTCAAACCGCATAACAACATATGTTGTTCTTTTTGTCATCGGTATGTTACTTTCCCGAGATTCGATCGTCGGTATCTCAACACATAGTTCAATCTCGTTACCAGCAAGTCTCTTTACTCGTTCCATAATACATCATCCTGCAACTAACTCATTAGTTGCAATGCTTTAAGTGATGTGCATTACCGAGTGGGCCCAGAGATACCTCTCCGACAATCGGAGTGACAAATCCTAATCTCGAAATACGCCAACCCAACAAGTACCTTCGGAGACACCTATAGAGCACCTTTATAATCACCCAGTTACATTGTGACGTTTGGTAGCACACAAAGTGTTCCTCCGGTAAACGGGAGTTGCATAATCTCATAGTCATAGGAACATGTATAAGTCATGAAGAAAGCAATAGCAACATACTAAACGATCGAGTGCTAAGCTAACGGAATGGGTCAACTCAATCACATCATTCTTCTAATGATGTGATCCCGTTAATCAAATGACAACACATGTCTATGGCTAGGAAACATAACCATCTTTGATCAACGAGCTAGTCAAGTAGACGCATACTAGTGACACTCTGTTTGTCTATGTATTCACACAAGTATTATGTTTCTGGCTAATACAATTCTAGCATGAATAATAAACATTTATCATGATATAAGGAAATAAATAATAACTTTATTATTGCCTCAAGGGCATATTTCCTTCAGTCTCCCACTTGCACTAGAGTCAATAATCTAGTTCACATCGCCATGTGATTTAACACCAATATTCACATCTGTATGTGATTAATACCCATAGTTCACATCGTCATGTGATCAACACCCAAAGGGTTTACTAGAGTCAATAATCTAGTTCACATCGCTATGTGATTAACACCCAAAGAGTACTAAGGTATGATCATGTTTTTCTTGTGAGAGAAGTTTAGTCAACGGGTCTGTCACATTCAGAGCCGTATGTATTTTGCAAATAGTCTATGTCTACAATGCTTTGCACGGAGCTACTCTAGCTAATTGCTCCCACTTTCAATATGTATCCAGATTAAGACTTAGAGTCATCTGGATCAGTGCCAAAACTTGTATCGGCGTAACCCTTTATGACGAACCTTTTGTCACCTCCATTATCGAGAAACATATCCTTATTCCACTAAGGATAATTTTGACCAATGTCCATTGATCTAGTCCTAGATCACTATTGTACTCCCTTGCCAAACCAAGGCAGAGTATACAATAGGTCTGGTCCATAACATCGCATACTTTTATAGAACATATGACTGATGCATAGGAAATGACTTTCATTCTCTTTCTATTTTCTGTCGTGGTCGGGATTTGAGTCTTACTCAATTTCATACCTTTGCAACACAGGCAAGAACTCTTTCTTTGACTGTTCCATTTTGAACTACTTCAAAATCTTGTCAAGGTATGTAGTCATTGAAAATCTTATCAAGCGTCTTGATCTATCTCAATAGATCTTGATGCTCAATATGTAAGTAGCTTTACTGAGGTCTTCCTTTTAAAGAAATCCTTTAAAACACTTATTTATGCTTTCCAGAAAAATTCTACATCATTTCTGATCAACAATATGTCACTCACATATACTAATCAGAAAGGCTGTAGTGATCCCACTCACTTTATTGTAAATACAGGCTTCACTGCAAGTCCGTATAAAACTATATGTTTTGATCAACTTATCAAAGCGTATATTCCAACTCTGAGATGCTTGCACCAGTCCATAGATGGATTGCTGGAGCTTGCACATTTTGTTAGCACCTTTAGGATTGACAAAACCTTCTGGTTGCATCATATACAACTCTTCTTCAAGAAAACCATTACCGAATGCAGTTTTGACATCCATTTGCCAGATTTCATAAAATGTGGCAATTGCTAACATGATTCAGACCGACTTAAGCATCGCTACAGTTGAGAAAATCTCATTGTAGTCAACACCTTTAACTTGTCGAAAACCTTTTTGTGACAAGTCGAGCTTTGTAGATAGTAACACTACTATCAACGTCCGTCTTCCTCTTGAAGATCCATTTATTTTCTATGGCTTGCCGATCATCGGGCAAGTCCACCAAAGTCCACACTTTGTTCTCATACACGGATCCTATCTCAGATTTCATGGCCTCCAGCCATTTCACGGAATCTGGGCTCATCATCACTTCCTCATAGTTCATAGGTTTATCATGGTCTAGTAACATGACTTTCAGAACATGATTATTGTACCACTCTAGTGCGGACCATACTCTAGAAGACCTACGAGGTTCTGTAGTACCTTGATCTGAAGTTTCATGATCATCATCATTAGCTTCCTCACTAATTGGTGTAGGAATCACTGGAACTGATTTCAGTGATGAACTATTTTCCAATTCGGGAGAAGGTACAGTTACCTCATCAAGTTCTACTTTCCTCCCACTCACTTCTTTCGAGAGAAACTCCTTCTCTAGAAAGGATCCATTTTTAGCAACGAATATCTTGCCTTCGGATCTGTGATAGAAGGTGTACCCAACAGTTTCCTTTGGGTATTCTATGAAGACGCACTTCTCTGATTTGGGTTTGAGCTTATCAGGATGAAACTTTTTCACATAAGCATCGCAACCCCAAACTTTAAGAAACGACAACTTGGGTTTCTTGCTAAACCACAGTTCATATGGTGTCGTCTCAACGGATTTAGATGGTGCCCTTTTAACCTGAATGCAGTTGTCTCTAATGCAGAACCCCAAAACGATAGTGGTAAATCAGTAAGAGACATCATAGATCGCACCATATCCAATAAAGTGCGGTTATGATGTTCGGACACACCATAAAGTTGTGGTGTTCCAGGTGGCATGAGCTGTGAAACTATTCCACATCTTTTTAATTGAAGACCAAACTCGTAACTCAAATATTCATCTCCGCAATCAGATCGCAGAAACTTTATTTTCTTGTTACGATGATTTTTCCACTTCACTCTGAAATTCTTTGAACCTTTCAACTATTTCAGGCTTATGTTTCATCAAGTAGATATACCCATATCTGCTCAAATCATCTTGTGAAGGTCAGAAAATAGCGATACTTGCCACGAGCATCAACACTCATTGGATCGCATACATCGGTATGTATTATTTCCAATAAGTCAGTAGCTTGTTCCATTGTTCCGGAGAATGGAGTTTTAGTCATCTTGCCCAAAACGCACAGTTCACAAGCATCAAATGATTCATAACCAAGTGATTCTGAAAATCCATCTTTATGGAGTTTCTTCATGCGCTTTACACCGATATGACCCAAACAGCAGTGCCACAAATAAGTTGCACTATCATTATTAACTTTGCATCTTTTGGCATCAATATTATGAATATGTCTATCACTACGATCGAGATCCAACAAACTATTTTCATTGGGTGTATGACCATCGAAGGTCTTATTCATGTAAACAGAATAATAATTATTCTTTAACTTCAAATGAATAATTGTATCGCAATAAACATGATCAAATCATATTCATGCTCAACGCAAACGCTAAATAACATTTATTTAGGTTTAACACTAATCTCGAAAATATAGGGAGTGTGTGATGATGATCATATCAATCTTGGAACTATTTCCAACACTCATCGTCACTTCCCCTCAACTAGTCTCTGTTTATTATGTAACTCCTATTTCGAGTTACTAATCTTAGCAACCGAACAAGTATCAAATACTCAGGGTCTACTATAAACACTAGTAAGGCACACATCAAACTCATGTATATCAAATATACCCTTGTTCACTTTGCCATCCTTCTTATCCACCAAATATTCCGGGCATTTCCGCTTCCAATGACCATTTCTTTTGCAGTAGAAGCACTTAGTTTCAGGCTTTGGTCCATCTTTGGGCTTCTTCACGGGAGTGGAAACTTGCTTGCCATACTACTTGAAGTTTCCCTTTCTTTCCCTTTGCCCTTTTCTTGAAACTAGTGATCTTGTCAATCATCAACACTTGATGTTCTTTCTTGATTTCTACCATTGTCGATTTCAGCATGACGAAGAGCTCGGGAATCGTTTTCATCATCCCTCACATACTATAGTTCATCATGAAGTTCTACTAACTTGGTGATGGTGACTAGAGAACTCTGTCAATCACTATCTTATCTGGAAGATTAATTCCCACTTGATTCAAGCGATTGTAGTACTCAGACAATCTAAGCACTTGCTCACTAGTTGAGCAATTCTCCTCCATCTTTTAGGCGAAGTATTTGTCAGAGGTCTCATACCTCTTGACACGGGCATGAGTATGAAATATCAATTTCATCTCATGGAACATCTCATATGTTCTGTGATGTTTCAAAAACTTTTTTGTAGTCCCGGTTCTAAGCCATAAAGCATGGTGCACAAAACTATTAAGTAGTCATCATATTGAGCTAGCCAAACGTTCATAAGGTCTGCATCTGCTCCTGCAATAGGTCTGTCACCTAGTGGTGTATCAAGGACATAATTCTTCTGTGCAGCAATGAGGATAAACCTCAGATCACGGACCAAGTCCGCATCATTGCTACTAACATCTTTCAACACAGTTTTCTCTAGGAACATATCAAAATAAACATAGGGAAGCAAAAACATAGGGAAGCAACAACGCGAGCTATTGATCTACAACATAATTTGCAAAATACTACCAGGACTAAGTTCATGATAAATTTAAGTTCAATTAATCATATTACTTAAGAACTCCCACTTAGATAGACATCCCTCTAATCCTCTAAGTGATCACATGATCCAAATCAACTAAACCATAACCGATCATCATGTGAAATGGAGTAGCTTTCAATGGTAAACATCATTATGTTGATCATATCTACTATATGATTCACGCTCGACCTTTCGGTCTCAGTGTTCCGAGGCCATATCTGCATATTCTAGGCTCGTCAAGTTTAACCTGAGTATTCTGCGTGTGCAAAACTGGCTTGCACCCGTTGTAGATGGACGTAGAGCTTATCACACCCGATCATCACGTGGTGTTTGGGCACGATGAACTTTGGCAACGGTGCATACTCAGGGAGAACACTTTTATCTTGAAATTTTAGTGAGACATCATCTTATAATGCTACCGTCAATCAAAGCAAGATAAGATGCATAAAAGATAAACATCACATGCAATCAGTATAAGTGATAGGATATGGCCATCATTATCTTGTGCTTGTGATCTACATCTCCGAAGCATCGTCATGATCACCATCGTCACCGGCGCGACACCTTGATCTCCATCATAGCATCGTTGTCGTCTCGCCAACTATTGCTTCTACGACTATCGCTACCGCTTAGTGATAAAGTAAAGCAATTACAGGGCGATTTCATTGCATACAATAAAGCGACAACCATATGGCTCTTGCCAGTTGCCGATAACTCGGTTACAAAATATGATCATCTCATACAATAAAATATAGCATCATGCCTTGACCATATCACATCACAACATGCCCTGCAAAAACAAGTTAGACGTCCTCTACTTTGTTGTTGCAAGTTTTACGTGGCTACTACGGGCTTAGCAAGAACCGTTCTTACCTACGCATCAAAACCACAACGATAGTTCGTCACATTAGTGCTTTTTTAACCTTCTCAAGGACCGGGCGTAGCCACACTCAGTTCAACTAAAGTTGGAGAAACTAACACCCGCCAGCCACCTGTGTGCAAAGCACGTCGGTAGAACCAGTCTCGCGTAAGCGTACGCGTAATGTCGGTCCGGGCCGCTTCATCTAACAATACCGCCGAACCAAAGTATGACATGCTGGTAAGCAGTATGACTTGTATCGCCCACAACTCACTTGTGTTCTACTCATGCATATAACATCTACGCATAAAACCTGGCTCGGATGCCACTGTTGGGGAATGTAGTAATTTCAAAAAAAAAATCCTACGCACACGCAATATCATGGTGATGCATAGCAATGAGAGAGGGGTGTATCTTCATACCCTTGAAGATCGCTAAGCGGAAGCGTTTATCAACGCGGTTGATGTAGTTGTACGTCTTCACAATCCGACCGATCCAAGTACCGAACGCACGGCACCTCCGAGTTCTGCACACGTTCAGCTCGATGACGTCCTCGCCTTCTCGATCCAGCAAGACGAGCTAAGTAGTAGATGAGTTCCAGCAGCACGACGGCGTGGTGATGGTGTTGGTGAAGAACAATCTCCGCAGGGCTTCGCCTAAGCACTACGAAAACTATGACGGAGGATAAACTAGAAGGGATGGGGTTGCCGGCACACGACTTGGTGTTTCTTGATGTGTCTTTGGTGCTAGCCCTGCCCCTCTATTTATATGTTGAGCCCTGGGGTCGAAACTTGGAGTAAAAGCCTCCTCAAAGTCGGTTTTGCCCGAAAGGCAAGAATCCTACACGGACTCCAGGGCTAGACGCCAGGGTTCCTGGCGTCTAGCCACTGGTCTCCGCCAAACTTCCTTTTGCACTTTCCAAGAGCCTCATGGGCTTTCCCCTTTGGCCCAAATAACGTGTTCTCGTACCCAAACATTTCGGGAAACATCCGGAACCCCTTCCGGTGAATTCCAGAACCCTTCCGAAGATCAAACACTATTATCCCATATATTAAACTTTATCTCCGGGCCATTCCGGAGTTCCTCGTCATGTCCATGATCTCATCCGGAACTCCAAACAACATTCGGTCACCAACATACATAACTCATATAATACTATATCGTCAACGAAACATTAAGCGTGCGGACCCTACGGGTTCGAGAACTATGTAGACATGACGGAGACACGTCTCCGGTCAATAACCAATAGCGGGACCTGGATGCCCATATTGGCTCCCACATATTCTACGAAGATCTTTATCGGTCAAACCGCATAACAACATACGTTGTTCCCTTTGTCATCGATATGTTACTTTCCCGAGATTCGATCGTCGGTATCTCAATACCTAGTTCAATCTCGTTACCAGCAAGTCTCTTTACTCGTTCCATAATACGTCATCCCGCAACTAACTCATTAGTTGCAATGCTTGCAAGGCTTTAAGAGATGTGTATTACCGAGTGGGCCCAGAGATACCTCTCCGACAACCGGAGTGACAAATCCTAATCTCGAAATATGCCAACCCAACAAGTACCTTCGGAGACACCTGTAGAGCACCTTTATAATCACCCAGTTACATTGTGACGTTTGGTAGCACACAAAGTGTTCCTCCGGTAAACGGGAGTTGCATAATCTCATAGTCATAGGAACATGTATAAGTCATGAAGAAAGCAATAACAACATACTAAACGATCGAGTGCTAAGCTAACGGAATGGGTCAAGTCAATCACATCACTCTTCTAATGATGTGATCCCGTTAATCAAATGACAACACATGTCTATGGCTAGGAAACATAACCATCTTTGATCAACGAGCTAGTCAAGTAGAGGCATACTAGTGACAATATGTTTGTCTATGTATTCACACAAGTATTATGTTTCCAGTTAATACAATTCTAGCTTAAATAATAAACACTTATCATGATATAAGGAAATAAATAATAACTTTATTATTGCCTCTAGGGAATATTTCCTTCAGCCGAGCCTTCTAATTTCTGATTAACCATGAGTCCACGATGTACAAACTAAGCATAGTGTAAATGGTTAGGTTCTTCATGGTTGAGGGAGTCCTGGATTAAGGGTACCTCGGATAGCCGGACTATATACTTTGGTCGGACTGTTAGGCTATGAAAATACAAGACGAAGACTTCTTTCCGTGTTCGGATAGGACTCTCCTTGGCGTGGAAGGCAAGCTTGGTGACTCGGATATGTAGATTCCTTTCTCTATAACCAACCTTGTATAACCCTAGCCCCCTCCGGTGTCCATATAAACCAGAGGGTTTAGGCTTCTAGGGTTTAGCCACAACAACCATAACCTCGTAGGCTAGGCTTCTAGGGTTTAGACATTACGATCTCGTGGTATATCAACTCTTGTAATACTCATATTCAACAAAATCAATCAAGCAGGAAGTAGGGTATTACCTCCATAGAGATGGCCCGAACCTGGGTAAACATTGTGCCCCCCCCCCGCCTCCTGTTACCATTAGCCTTAGACGCATAGTTCAGGACCCCCTACCCAAGATCCGCCGGTTTTGACACCGACTTTGGTGCTTTCATTGAGAGTTTCCCTGCATCGTCACCAGAAGGCTTGATGGCTCCATCAATCATCTACAACAATGCAATCCAGGGTGAGATCTTCCTCCCCGGACAAACCTTCGTGTTCGGCGGCTTCACACTGCGGGCCAACTCGCTTGGCCATCTAGAGCATATCGATAGCTACACCCCTGGCCATCGGGTCAGATTTGGGAGCCTGAATTTCGTGGCCGATATCCGCGGAGACTTATCTTCGACGGGTTCGAGCCCATGATGTCTGTCCCCGGCCACCACAGTGAACGTGACCTAGATCTATCATCTGGCCGCGCGCAGGAGATAGGGCCTATGACCGCTCCAGCCCTAGATCCGGAGCGGACTGCGTCGTCCAAGGACGGGAAGCTTAACCCCGCCACGAAGGCGACAGACTCGTCGGCACCCGAGCCGCACACAGACCCAACTTCGAGTTGGGCTTGTGTCACCGGAATCTCGGACTCGTCTCCGGCCATGGGTTCCGGACCGCGTGCACCCACGTCCATTGAACCTGATTGGGCGCCGGTCTTGGAGTTCAGATCCGCGGACATCTTCCAGCCCTCGCCTTTTGGCGACGTGTTAAACTCATTAAAATCCCTCTCCTTGTCGGGGGACTCTCGGCCGAACTATGTCCGACTCGAATGGAAAGCGGACGACGAAGAACTTCATTTCCCAACCACCACCCACTTTATAGCCACTATCTACGACTTAACTGACATGCTTGATTACGACTCTGAAGACATCGACGGCATGGACGATGATGCCGGAGAGGAGCAGGAACCACCGCCTACAGGGTGTTGGACATCCACCTCCTCGTACGACATATAAATGGTGGATACCCCCAAAGAAAACAATGGCGACGATGAAAATCTAGTCAAGGATAAACCTCCTAAGATACAGCCAAAGCGCCGACGTCAGCGGCGCCGCTCTAAGCCACGTCGTAATAAAAACAGCAATACCCTCACAGGAGAAAATAACACTCCGGACAAGGCCGAAGATAATGAAGACACTGTTGAGCCAACCTCCGAGCAGGAGGAACGGGAGGATGGGCGAGTCAGCCCTGGCGAACAGGCCATGAATGAAGACTCGGAGGATAGCAACTACCTTCCGCTCTTCGAGGATGAGGTGAGCCTCGGTGACAAAGATTTTATCGTGCCTGAGGAGCCCGCCGAACAGGAACGCTTTAAGCGCTGGCTAATTGCCACTTCAAGAAGCCTCAAAAAGAAGCAGCAACAGCTTCAAGCTGATCAAGATCTGCTCAATTAAAGATGGACTAATGTCCTGGCAGCCGAGGAATATGGCCTCGAGCGCCCAACCAAAAGCTACCCGAAGTGCAAACTGTTACCGCAGTTCGATGACGAGGCGCTGGAGCCCGTACTACCAAGGTACAATGCAGTTGACCGACCACCACGTGGCCGGGACAAAGCGGCACCTCGAGCCGAACACCAGCCCGCATTACCTCGCCGAACAAATAGAAATACAACAGCTCGGGGATATACACATGACCCGCGGAATGATTTGGAAAACAGAGCAGGTCAGACAAGATCAATCTATGGATCACGGGGGCGTGCCCCGATGCGCGACGATGGCCATCCAGCTGAACGTGACAAACATAACCACACCCGGGCCGAAAACCGCAGACGAACTCCATCCGAGCTACGTCACGACTTGGCCCGATGTAGAGGCGCTGCACACCCCCTTTGCTTCAGTGATGAAGAAATGTAACACGATTTCCCAAAAGGGTTAAACCCGTGAACATCGAATCATAGGATGGCACAACAGACCCCGCGGTATGGATTGAGGACTTTCTTCTCCATATTCATATGGCCCGCGGTGATGATCTTCACGCTATCAAATACCTCCCGCTCAAACTCAAGGGCATGCTAGGTACTGGTTGAATAGTCTGCCCGAAAACTCCATTGGCAGTTGGGAGGACTTGGAGGACGCCTTCCTCGACAACTTCCAAGGCACATATGTCCGACCTCAGGATGCCGATGACCTAAGTCACATAATCCAACAACCCGGAGAGTTAGCCAGGAAATTTTGGACCAGGTTCTTAACTAAAAAGAACCAGATCATCGACTGTCCGCACGCCGAAGCCCTAGTGGCCTTTAAGCACAGCATCCGCGACGAATGGCTGGCCAGACACCTCGGCCAAGAAAAACCGAAGTCCATGTCAGCCCTTACGGCACTCACGACCCGCTTCTGTGCGGGCAAAGATAGCTGGCTAGCCCGTAGCAACAATAATACAAGCGAACCTGGCACTTCTGAAGCCAGAAACAGCAACGGCAAGCCCCGACGCAACAGACATAAGCGTCGAAACAACGGTGACAACACCGAAGACACGATAGTCAACACCGGATTCAGTGGCTCTAAGTCCGGTCAGCGGAAGAAGCCATTTAAGAGAAATAATCCGGGCCCGTCCAGTTTGGACCGCATACTAGATCGACGATGCTAAATCCATGGCACTATAGATAAACTAGCCAATCATACCAATAGGGAATGTTGGGTCTACAAACAGTCCGGCAAGTTAAATGTCGAGAATAAGGAGAAAGGGTCGCAAAGCAATGACGATGACGAGGAACCCCGACCACCAAACACTGGGGGACAGAAGAAATACCCCCCCCCCTAGTCAAAACGGTGAACATGATATACGCCACCTATATCCACAAGAGGGAGCGCAAGCGTGCACTCAGGGACGTCTACACGATGGAGCTAGTCGCCCCAAAGTTCAACCCATGGTCGTCCTGTCCGATCACCTTCGATCGCAGGGACCATCCGACCAGTATCCATCATGGCGGTTTAGCCGTACTGGTCCTTGACCCAATTATTGATGGATTCCATCTTACGCGAGTCTTCATGGACGGTGGCAGCAGCCTAAACCTGCTCTATCAGGATACAGTGTGCAAAATGGATATCGATCCCTCAAGGATCAAGCCCACAAAAACCACCTTTAAAGGTGTCATACCAGGTGTAGAGGCCTGCTGTACGGGCTCAATCACACTGGAAGTGGTCTTCGGATCCCCGGATAATTTCCGAAGCGAAGATTTGATCTTCGACATCGTCCCCTTCTGCAGTGGCTATCATGCCCTGCTCGGACGAACTGCATTCGCTCGATTCAATGCGGTGCCACACTATGCCTACCTCAAGCTCAAGATGCCTGGACCACGTGGTGCTATAACAGTCAATGGAAACAGGGAACGCTTCCTCCATACTGAGGAGCACACTGCTGCCCTTGCAGCAGAAGTACAGAGCAGCCTTTTTATGCAGAACCTCAATTCGGCAGTAAAGCTCCCGGACACCGTCAAGCGAGTCTGAACTACTCTGCACCAGGACAGTCCAGCCCATCCAGAGCTCGACTAGCGAGTCAGCCTCCATCCCAGTCCCAATCAAGCGGTGACATTTGCGCCGCGCGTACATAACTACGCACTCAAAATATCATGTGCATCGATGGAGGCACAGCTAGACCGTGGTCCATAATGCGGCTCAACCGCTCCTGGATCCACATACCTTCACTTTTTCTTTTTCATTTCAGGTTCTTCTCTTCCTGAGGCTTTTGATCACCGGACCTATCAAGGGACGGATACACCAAGAAGGCAAGAAGCTCTAACGTACAAGGGAACCCCCAGGTGGTCTCTGCTAATGATCGTTATACCTGTTTAAAAAAAAACCGCACGCAGCTCGCCCTTGATCATGGCATGTCAAATAGCCTTATTTGCTTATCGCACTACTTGTACAAAAACGCTTTGACATATTAATCAAATTACAATGGAAAAAAATTGCGGCTCAATATTTGCGGCGTCAGCTTATTACTTGATTTTTTCCTTCTCTTTGTATTTTTATCAATTGCACCCGTACACTTTGGTACGCCTTAATTCGTCAGGGGCTTCATCATAACCCATAACACGGCAATAAATTCTGAACACTTTTATAGTACAGTTCGGCACCCCAAACTTATAGCATTATATGCATTGGCTTCGAATCATGTCTTTGGTCAATAGTTGGGTTGCCCGGCTCCTGTGCTCACTACCTTACGTTCCGCTATATCGGCTAGGGTAGTAAGGGGAGAACTACTGCGATTGTGTTCCGGTTCTTCCGGACGAGCACCTCAGTAGAGAAAGCCAAAAATTGACTGTCATGATGCGGTGAGAGCTGGTCAGCTGTTCGAGAGGTTTCAAATCCTTAGAGATTTTTCCCGCGTTATGCGATGAGTCGGTTTTTATCCGATTAGGCGTGTATAGCGCCCCAAGTTTGGACTTCCGAACACCAGGGGCTGCGCCAAAATTTTAGTTGTCAAACTCCTAGGACTAAGTGAGAGTGATAAAGCCGTATAGTCTGGTTTCCTTGTTCGTTGCGCTAAACACCTCCTTTAAGGACAAAAATTTGGAGTAAATAGTGTTTAGATTTATCCCGAACACCCCCGTACTATCTATGTGGGGGCAGAAGCCGACGACTAGCCAACTCTCAGATTTCATAAATGGCCACACAAGAGGTAAAATTTTAAATAAACAAGCATTATATTACATAGCAATCTTGTTTCATATTACAGGACAGGATAACATGAGTGCGTTCATGGGAATATGATATCCTTAGCACATTTCTCCGCCCCAAGGCGGGATACCTCCAGGACATTGTCAAAATACAGTTCGGTTCGGTGATGCTCCTTGCCCTCAGGCGGCCCCTTGGTCATTAGCTTTGTGGCGTCCATCTTCGCCCAATGCATCTTAGCGCGGGCAAAGGCCATTCGCGTGCCTTCGATACAAACCGACCGCTTAATGGCTTCAAGCCGAGGGTAGGCGCTGACAAGCCGCTTCATGAGTCCAAAGTAGCTGTTGGGCATGGCTTTGGCAAGCCATAGCCGGATTATCAAATCCTTCATGGCAAGTTCGGCCGCCCTATGCAGCTCGACCAGCTGATTCAGCTGATCACTAAAGGGCACTGGATGTTCTGGTCCAAGGTATTGCGACTAGAACAACTTCTCTGTAGAGCTCCCCTCTTTGGCTCGATAGAATTCCGCAGCATCTGACACGCTGCGCAGCAAATCCATAAACGCCCCTGGAGAGCTCCAAATCTGTGTTAAGTAAAAGGAACCTTTCCTTCACATATCTGCTTTGCATAATGAAAGCCTTACCCGCCGTAATCTTCTTGGCCACCTGGATTTCCTAGAGGGCGCCCTGGGCTTCGGCTCGGGCATCTTGTGCGCCTTGGCGGGCCTTGGCAAGTTTGGACTCTTGATTCTTAAAATCGTGCTCCAAGGACTCGTAATTCTTGATGGCGTCCTGGAGCTCTTGCTGAACCTCATTGACCCGGGCTTCATGCTTTTCGCGTGCGGCCCGCTCCATGGCCGCCTTGTCCTCGGCCTCGGCCAGCGCCTTCTTGAGGGCAACTACTTCAGTCGTTGCCCCTCATAAAGCTCATGTCACTTTAGTCAGCACGAATCATTTATCCTTCCTGAATATATACAAGGTTACTGCATACCTTGACTGTCCTCCACCTGCTTCTTCACGCGGCCGAGCTCCCCCTCGGCACGCTCCAGATTCTGCTTCAGTCCGGAGACTTCCGCAGTATGAGCGGCCGCAGCCAGCAGCGACGCCTGCTTATTCACATAGACATATTATGTTAGACTCCTGCGAAAATTAATTTGATCCTCTGTTCGGCTTTTCTTTCCGAACACTGAATAGAGTATCAGGGACTACTGTCTATACTGTGATATTATTTTTAAAATTACATTACCTACCTCAAAGCCTATTAGAAGGCTAGTGCAAACTTCGGTCAGTCTGCTTTTCACGGACTGAACCCTCCCAATTACCGTACCCATAAGGGTACGGTGTTCGTCAACAATGGAAGCGCCTTGCAGCGCTTCCAGCAACCTGTCCGGTGCCTCTGGTTGGATAGAGGTCACCGGCGGGATAGGCATACCCCCTTCCTTTGAAGATGGCTGCTCACCTGATTCCGGAACCGTATGGGTCTCCAGAATTATATTCAAATGGGGGCCGAATTGAATATGGCCTCCTGATACATCTCCAACGTATCTATAATTTTTTATTGTTCCATGCTATTATATTACCCGTTTTGGATGTTTATGGGCTTTACTTTACACTTTTATATCATTTTTGGGACTAACCTACTAACCGGAGGCCCAGCCCAAATTGCTATTTTTTTGCCTATTTCAGTGTTTCGTAGAAAAGGAGTATCAAACAGAGTCCAAACGGAATGAAACCTTCGGGAGCGATCTTTTTGGAACAAACGCAATCCAGGGGACTTGGAGTGGACGTCAAGCAACAGAGGAGGCGGCCATGAGGGTGCCCGGCGCGCCCCCTCGGGCTGGGTGCGCCCCCCACCCTTGTGGGCCCCTCGAGCATCCACCGACCTACTTCTTCCTCCTATATACCCACGTACCACGAAAACATCCAGGAGCACCACAAAAAACTATTTCTATCGCCGCAACCTTTTGTATTCGCGAGATCCCATCTTGGAGCCTTCGCTGGCGCTTTGCCGGAGGGGGAATTGACCATGGAGGGCCTCTACATCATATCCAAGGCCTCTGCTATGAGTTGTGAGTAGTTTACCACAGACCTTCGGGTCCATAGTTATTAGCTATATGGCTTCCTCGCTCTCTTTGAATCTCAATACAAAGTTCTCCTTGATCTTCTTGGAGATCTATTCGATGTAACTCTTTTTGTGGTGTGTTTGTCGAGATCCGATGAATTGTGGGTTTATGATCAAGTTTATCTATGAGAAATATCTGAATCTCCTCTGAATTCTTTTATGTGTGATTAAGTTATCTTTGCAAGTCTCTTCGAACTATTAGTTTGGTTTGGCCTACTAGATTGATCTTTCTTGCAATGGGAGAAGTGCTTAGCTTTGGGTTCAATCTTGCGGTGTCCTTTCCGAGTGACAGCAGGGGCAGCAAGGCACGTATTGTATTGTTGCCATCGAGGATAAAAGATGGGGTTTATCATATTGCATGAGTTTATCCCTCTACATCATGTAATCTTTCTTAACGTGTTACTCTGTTCTTCATGAACTTAATACTCTAGATGCAGGAAGGAGTCGGTCGATGTGTGGAGTAATAGTAGTAGATGCAGGAAGGAGTCGGTCTACTTGTCACAGACGTGATGCCTATATACATGATCATGCCTAGATAATCTCATAACTATGCGCTTTTCTATCAATTGCTCGACAGTAATTTTTTCACCCACCGTAATACTTATGCTATCTTGAGATAAGCCACTAGTGAAACCTATGGCCCCCGGGTCTATCTTTTATCATATAAGTTTTCAATCCAGTTTTATTTGCATCTTTTACTTTCCAATCTATATCATAAAAATACCAAAAAGATTTATCTTATCCTATTATCTCTATCAGATCTCACTTTTGCAAGTGGCCGTGAAGGGATTGACAACCCCTTTATTGTGTTGGTTGCGAGGTTCTTGTTTGTTTGTGTAGGTGCATGGGACTTTTGAGGAGCCTCCTACTGGATTGATACCTTGGTTCTCAAAAACTAATGGAAATACTTACGCTACTTTGTTGCATCACCCTTTCCTCTTCAAGGAAAACCAAAAAGCTCAAGATGTAGCACCACCATTGTCAGTGTCCATGGGGGTCTGCTCCCCCATGTGTCCGACAGCCGAGGCTTTACCCTCCGGCGCCTCCCTAACGGCCTCCGGATTCTTTCCTGGACCGGGGATCCTTCGGGACGACGCCTCGGCGCCATCCATGTCCTCGGGATAGGAGGCTGAGGGAAGGGTCCCGCTGTCCATTGCGGCCGGATCCAGCGAGTCCTCCGAAGATAAAGACCGCTTGAGGTTGGATCGAGCCAGACTGCAAATGCATAATTTAGCACACTAAAACAATGAAGTAAAAGGACCAGATACATGAATGTGTCCGGACACTTACGATTGGGCCAGGGGCTTCTCCCAGGGCTCCCACTCCCAGCTGCCGTCGGTGGCCGTTGTGGAGCTGTTCGGAAGGGAAGCTTTCCCCTTCTTGGACGCCTCAGCCTCCACATGCATGGAGGTCGTCCTCCTGTTTCTCCCCCCTACAGGGGGAATGGATTTCTTCCTCTTCTTCCTCCTCCTCCTCGTCGCTTTCGGTGACGGAAGAGTGAGCCTCGGCGTCTTTGGATGTCGCGTCTGAAGTACCCTTGCGGCGGAGACCACCTCTGGTCCCCTTGGCCTTATTCTGCGGCACCTCATAAGACGCCGAGAACAGCATCTTTGTCAGAAGCGGGGGTTCTGGGACTTCGGGCAGCGGAGCTGGACAGTTAATCCGCTCTGCTATCTCTGTCCAGTCCTGAAATAATTGATAGGGAGACTTAGATGCCTTCCTTGAATATGCAAGTAAAGAGTACAGCTTGAAAACATGAAAGAACTTACCAGATTAGCAGGATGAGTTAGGTTGTGCCCACGATCCTCGTCCATGGCTGACGGCACCTCGTTGGCCTTGAAGAGCACCTTCCATAAATCTTCGTGCATCATGCCGAAGAGCTCTAGTAGGGTCTGGTGCTTGGCCGGATCAAACTCCCACAGATAGCAAGTCTATTGGGATCCACGGTAGGGTGCGTCAACTGCAAATTAAAATTTCCTATGCGCAGAACAACCAAGAATATGGTACAGGAGATGGATCATAGATCGTTACCACTAGACGCGTAGTACCGTGCAATGGAAGAAGAGTTGGGGCAGCATGTCCGCGTGGTTCGTCTCCTCCTCGTGGGATCTCCCTCGAACAGCTGGTCGTCGGATCCCTCGTACAGGTTCGCCGGAGCGGCGCAAGTGCACCACCTCCAACGGTCTCCGCGTGTGCACGAGGAACATCGTGTGGAGGACCGCTAGGTACGATCACACAACTGACGGTGGTGAGTGGAGGTGGCTAGTTGCAACACATGCAAAGCCCTAACGAAGGCGCCGAAGCAATCAACCCGCATGAGTGTGCCACACCTCCACTTTATATAGGCATCCGTCGCGGTCTCAACACTTGGGCCTCGCATGGACCCTAAAGCCCAAAGTCTACTCGGTCACGTTCCAAGTCCAGTTCGGATCACATCCAACCAGTGTCCTCCGAACCAACCTCGTAGGTTCCTTCCCTTAAGCACGCGACCCCTTAGGTTCAAGTCAGCTTGGTTGCAGTTCGGATCACCTCCGAACTGCACGGTTGGTAGCGGCCTCTAGCAAGGCATGTGATACGTCTCCAACGTATCTATAATTTTTGATTATTCCATGCTATTATATTACCCGTTTTGGATGTTTATGGGCTTTACTTTACACTTTTATATCATTTTTGGGACTAACCTACTAATCGGAGGCCCAGCCTGAATTGCTGCTTTTTTGCCTATTTCAGTGTTTTGAAGAAAAGGAATATCAAACGGAGTCCAAATGGAATGAAACCTTCGGGAGAGATCTTTTTGGAACAAACGTGATCTAGGGGACTTGGAGTGGACGTCAAGAAACAGAGGAGGCGGCCATGAGGGTGCCCGGCGCGCCCCCTACAGGTGGGCACGCCCCCCACCCTCGTGGGCCCCTCGAGCGTCCACCGACCTACTTATTCCTCCTATATATACCCACATACCCTGGAACCATCGGGGAGCACCACGAAAAACTATTTCCACTGCTGCGACCTTTTGTATCCGCGAGATCCCATCTTGGAGCCTTGGCCGGCGCTCCATCGGAGGGGGAATCGACCACGGAGGGCATGTACATCATCTCCAAGGCCTCTCCGATGAGTTGTGAGTAGTTTACCACAGACCTTCGGGTCCATAGTTATTAGCTAGATGGCTTCTTCTCTCTCTTTGAATCTCAATACAAAGTTATCCTCGATCTTCTTGGAGATCTATTCAATGTAACTCTTTTTGCGGTGTGTTTGTCGAGATCCGATGAATTGTGGGTTTATGATCAAGTTTATCTATGAGAAATATTTGAATCTTCTCTGAATTCTTTTATGTGTGATTAAGTTATCTTTGCAAGTCTCTTCGAATTATCAGTTTGGTTTGGCCTACTAGATTGATCTTTCTTGCAATGGGAGAAGTGCTTAGCTTTGGGTTCAATCTTGCGGTGTCCTTTCTCAGTGATAGCAGGGGCAGCAAGGCACGTATTGTATTGTTGCCATCGAGGATAAAAATATGGGGTTCATATCATATTGCATGAGTTTATCCCTCTACATCATGTCATCTTTCTTAATGCGTTACTCCGTTCTTTATGAACTTAATACTCTAGATGCATGCTGGATAGCGGTCGATGTGTGGAGTAATAGTAGTAGATGCAGGCATGAGTCGGTCTACTTGTCACGGACGTGATGCCTATATACATGATCATGCCTAGATAATCTCATAATTATTCGCTTTTCTATCAATTGCTCGACAGTAATTTGTTCACCCCCGTAAAACTTATGCTATCTTAAGAGAAGCCACTAGTGAAACCTATGGCCCCCGGGTCTATCTTTTATCATATAAGCTTTCAATATACTTTTATTTGCATCTTTACTTTTCCTATCTATATCATAAAAATACCAAAAATATTTATCTTATCCTATTATCTCTATCAGATCTCACTTTCGCAGGTGGCCGTGAAGGGATTGAAAACCCCTTTATTGTGTTGGTTGCGAGGTTCTTGTTTGTTTGTGTAGGTGTGTGGGACTTCTGAGGAGCCTCCTACTGGATTGATACCTTGGTTCTCAAAAACTAAGGGAAATACTTACGCTACTATTGCTCATCACCCTTTCCTCTTCAAGGAAAACCAACGCAATCTCAAGACGTAGCAGCGTGCCGACCACCAAGCAAACTATGAAGCTAGTTAGGTGAACCTGTACAACGTGTCACACTTCTGTTCCCTTTGCCTGATGGTATATGTTGTCGGGCTCAAGGAGACACTGTCATCCTTGTGCTAGCCCGACCTCTTTCTCGTTCCAGTGATACTGACCACAAACCGGATTATCTCATAATCCTTGTCGCATGGCCATGCTTATCCTGGTCGGATCACACGAGGGGCCCAGAGTATATCTCTCCTGATCGGAGGGGCAAATCCCATCTTGCTCGACCATGTCACGCAGCATGGGACTGGACAAACCCGAAACCTACCTTTGTAACTACCCAGTCACAGAGTAGCGTTTGTTCGGCCCAAAGCAAGTCTGTCACCATCCCGAGTACATGCGTCAGCTCAGGTCTTAGGACATAGAACGTATGTTGTACTAGAGACTCACAGATGACATATTGTTGTGTCTCATAGTTGGGTCTGTCCGACTCGGACCTTATCTTGACTCGGATTCGACTACATCGAATCCGACCAGACCTTTCCAAGTCCATATTAGCCGGTTAGCATCCAATGCTCCATGGCTAGTGAAACCGAGCCATCGACCGTGCCATATGCTAGTCTAGTCGGTTGCGCGTCCACATAGCCCTTTCGACTAGGGACCTTTTAGGACAGTCATCATACAATGCATAGTCCCACAAACAAGTCACGTACTTGCTGATACACATGATTGATAATGTCCAAGGACTATCTTTATTCATAACACATAGGAAATATCACCATACATGATTGCCTCTAGGGAATATCTCCAACAGTCTCCCACTAGCACTAGAGTCAATCAAATAGACATCGAATGCCCTTAGCTCTAACATGCCACTCATGCTTGGGTTGTGGAAGCGGCTTAGTCAACGGATCTGCAACATTTGCATCCATGTGAATTCTGCATAAGTCTACATCACCATTCTTTACGATCTTTCGTATCAGGTGATATTTCTGATCTATGTGTCTGATCTTGTGGTGATTCCTCAGCTCCTTGGCTTGTGCGATGGCACCAGAATTATCACAATAAAGGTCTGACGGTTTTACCGAGGCTGGGACAATACCAAGATCATCCAGGAAATGCTGGATCCAAACACCTTCCTGTGCAGCTTCACAAGCCGCAATGTATTCGGCTTCTGTGGTAGAATCGGCCACCGTATCTTTCTTGGAACTCATCCACCTCACTGCCCCTCCATTCATGATGTACACAAATTCAAACTGCGATCGACAATCATCTCTGTCGATTTGGAAACTAGCATCGGCGTAACCCCTTACGACGAGCTCTTCCTCACCTCCATAAACTAGGAACATCTCTTTAGTCCTTTTCAGGTACTACAAAATAGTCTTTACTGCTGCCTAGTGACTCTCACCTGGGTTGGCCTGGTATCTACTTTTTAGGCTTATTGCAAAAGCAACATTAGGCCTTGTACATATCATGGCATACATGATGGATCCGATTGCCGAGGCATACGGAATCCTACTCATCCTACTTCGCTCATCAGATATCGAAGGACTCTGAGTCTCGCTTAGCCTTATACCATGTGAGAGTGGCAAGAACCCTTTCTTCACCTCACTCATGTTGAACCGCTTCAACACTTTATCTATGTACGTGCTCTGGCTCAAGCCGAGCAGCCTCCTCGATCTATCTCTATAGATCTTAATGCCTAAAATATAGACTGCCTCACGAAGGTCCTTCATCGAAAACTTGCCATTCAATGACTCCTTGACCGAGTTTAGCATTGAAACATCATTTCCGATCAGTAGTATGTCATCCACATACAAGATCAAAAATACTATCGAGCTCCCACTTAACTTCTTCTATAAACAAGCGTCCTCTTCGCTTTTGATGAAACTGAGACCAGTGACGACTTCATCAAAAGAATATTCTAGCTCAGAGATGCTCGGCTCAACCCATAAATGGATCTCTTGAGCTTGCATACCTTACTAGTGCTAGTCGGATCGACAAAACCCTCGGGTCGTATCATATACATGTCATCGGTTAAATTTCAGTGAAGGAAAGCCGTTTTGACATCCATCGGCCATATCTCATAATCGAAATATGCAGCTATAGCTAGTACGATCCTCACCGACTTCAGCATCGTTACCGGCGAGCAAGTCTCGTCATAGTCGTGCTTTGTGGATCTGAACATTTCCATCCACATCGATTTTCTTCTTAAAGACCATTTGCAACCAATGGCTGTTACGCCAGGAGGCGGATCAACCAAGTCCCAGACTTGATTCTCATCCATGGACTTTAACTCGGATCTCATGGCCTCTAGACATGCCTCGGAATCTGGCTCACCATCGCTTCCGCATACGTGGCCGGCTCGTCGCTTGCTAGCAACAATACATCACGCACTCTGCGCAATCTTTCCAACCTCCGTGGTTCCGGTGCCACTTCCACTACGGGTTTCCTGACTAACTCCGATATGATCTCATCACCAGCCGAGCCGTCCCCGAGTGGTCCTCGAATTTCTTCGAGCCGGACCGTCCTCCCACTAGCCTCCTGACTGAGAAACTCTTTCTCAAGGAAAACCCCGTTCCGAGCAACAAACACTTTGTTCTCTTCACGGTTGTAGAAGTTATATCCCAAGGTTTCCCTTGGATATCCCATGAATATGCATTTATCCGACTTAGGTGTAAGCTTGTCTGACATGAGTCGCTTGACAAATGCTTCACAACCCCAAATCTTTAGAAAAGACAAACTGGGACTCTTCCCGGTCCACATCTCATGTGGTGTCTTGTCTACGGATTTTGATGGTACCCTATTAAGTGTGAAAGCTGCAGTTTCTAGAGCGTATACCCAGAATGACAAGGGTAAATCTGATTTGCTCATCATTGACCGGACCATGTCCAACAAGGTCCTATTCCTCCGTTCTGACACATCATTTCTCTATGGCGTACCCAGAGGTGTGAGCTAAGGTACTATACCTCGACTTTTCAGATGATCATTAAACTCTTGGCTCATGTACTCACCTCCACGATCAGATCGCAGAAGTTTTGTAGTCTTGCCGAGTTGATTCTCAACCTCGTTCTGAAACTCTTTGAACTTTTCAAAAGTTTCCGACTTGTGCCTCATCAAATAGATATATCCATATCTACTCAAGTCATCGGTAAAAGTCACAAGTACTGATAGCCACCTCTGGCAGTTATGCTCATTGGACCACACACATCACTATGTATAAGTTCCAACAGCTCGAACACCCTCTCGCAACTCTTTGCATAAGGAGACTTAGTCATCTTGTCGAGCAAGCATGATTCACATGTCTCGAACGACCCAAAGTCGGACGAAGTTAGGAGCCCATCATCATGGAGCTTCTTCATGCGTTTCAGACTAATGTGTCCAAGCCGGCAATGCCAGAAGTATGTTGGATTTATCTCATTAGGCTTATGCCTCTTGACATTCACGTTATAGACCGGTTCCTGTTCTAGATTCAATATAAATAACCCATCAATAATGGGTGCATAGCCGTGGAACATACCATTCAAAAATACCGAACAACCATTGTCCTTTAAATTGAACTCATAACCTTGACTCATCAAACATGAGGCAGAAATAATGTTTCGACTAAGTGCAGGAATGTAATAACAATTATTCAATTCCATAATGAATCCGGAAGGAAGCTGGAGCTGCATCGTGCTGACCTCCAATGCAGCAACTCTTGCTTTGTTGCTGACCCTGATGTCAAGCTCCCCTTGTGCCACACGCCTAGTTCTTACCAGCCCTTGCATCGAGTTGAAAATATGAACAACCGATCTGGTATCAAATACCCAAGAGCTACTAGGTATGTCAGCAAGGTAAATGTCTATAATATATGCAACAAGTGTACCTTTGCCTGAAGTAGCATTCCCGGCCTTCTTGCCATGCTCTGCAAGCCACTTGCTACAGTTCTCTTCCGGTGACCAGTTTCCTTGAAATGATAGCAAATGGTCTTCGAGTCCGGTCCAGACTTCGGCCCAGCGGCGGAGGTTACCGTCTCTGTGCCCCTTGCCTTAGCCTTTTTCTTGGACCAACTCTTCTTGAATTTAGCTGATTTCTACACCATCAACACTTGATGCGTGCCTTTCTTAATATCCCGCTCTGCCACTTTGAGAATCCCATGCAATTCAATGAGCTTCTTATCCATGCCATGCATATGATAGTTCGAGATGAACGTCCCATAGCTGGGCGGAAGAGAACCCAGAACTGCATCTGTAGCAAGCTCATCCAAGAGCGGGAAGCCCAACCGATCCAAAGCTTGCACATATCCGATCATCTTGATCACATGTGGGTTCAGTGGATCACCTTCCTTCATCTTGCAATCCATCAAGGATCGCCAGATGTTGAACCTTTTGGTCCTGGCCTGTGTCTGAAACATGCTCTTAAGACTCTCAATCATATCGTAAGCCTCAACATTTTCAAAATGTTGTTGCAAATCGGGCTCCATACAAGCCAGCATCAGACAGCTGATCTCCATTGATTCATCAACGAGTTTCTGGTAGGCATTCTTAGTTGTGGCATTAGCATTATCGGCAAGTTCCTCTGGAAATGGATCCTCTAGAACATGTTCCATTTTATCATGCTTGAGAACAATTCTCAAATTTCTATACCAGGTGGTAAAGTTTGTTCCATTTAGTTTATCCTTTTCCAGAATTGATTTCAATGAAAAGTTGGGTTGAGCAGGTGGTGCCATTGATCTACAACAAAAATTATGCAATCACTAAGCAATGTGTTTATGTAGAGTAATTCAAGCCTAAATAGAAAAACTCCCACTGAAGTCAGTATCCCTCCGCAAACTCTCAGTGATTCAGGATCCCACTAGCGCATGCGACTAGTGAGCTTTAGCATCACTGCTAGCCAACATACCTATCCGGTAAGCCACTCCTTGCTAATCGTATCTCTATACGACTCCTGGCGGTCGGGAAGGTATCTCATACCCCGGCTCCCAACCTTCTTTGCCACAAGGCCCAAAACCGTTTTGATAGCCTTGTCAAGTTAACCTGACGCGGTGCATGTCTGTGTCCGACACGAACCCTTCAGTTCAAGGACACCCAGCAGCACCCCAATTTTATGAGCCCACTACTAGACGTACTTGACGTGCGAAGGTGCAACATCGGGGATGGTAATTCGCTTGATATTCATGAGGGGTCATTCTACCATTCTAACATGCATAGAAACAAAGAAGCATAACAATCACAAATAAACACATATTGTGAAATAGTATGGCTCCTTCATGGATGTTCTTCCAGGTCGGCTCCGACTCTGATGACCATCTAGGAACTCCATCTTGTTTGTCACGTCGGGACGCCAAGCCACCAACATGATCTCTATTATCCAATTACTACAACTAGTAATGAATTTTACATAGAGTCACAACTCAACTCGCAGGTCGTTATACAAAATAATGACAGCACTTTGGCTCCTGTCGGTTGACAAACATGACACGCAGGCCATGTATAAATTACACACATGCATCACATACACCTGAGCCATACTATTCACTTCAAACCTGCAAAACAAAGTTATGCATAGAATCGCATTCTACTGGTTTGTGTGTCGGGTAAGAAATACACGGCGCTATGCACATGGCAGTCCCATCTGAACTCCGATCACGCCGAATTTTCTAATCTGACCGATCTTATCGATCATCGTGAGTCCGATTCGGATTTACGTTTCACAGTTAACCCCGATGGCGGATACCGACCGGTAGGGGTAGGTTGTGTCACGATCTTATCGACTCCGATCATCAGAAAACATAGCCTCTTCAATCCCCATGTGCAATTGATCTCATCAACCATGCACATAGCCGATCTCATAAACAACAGTAGATCTCATCTGCCGCCTCCACATATCTAATATGCATATGATCTGAATCCAAATCCTATAATAGAGGCTCTGATACCACTGTTGGGATCTACGTGTTGGAAATATGCCCTAGAGGCAATAATAAAATGATTATTATTATATTTCCTTGTTCATGATAATTGTCTATTATTCATGCTATAATTGTGTTATCCGGAAATCACAATACATGTGTGAATACATAGACCACAACATGTCCCTAGTAAGCCTCTAGTTGACTAGCTCGTTGATCAACAGATAGTCATGGTTTCCTGACTATGGACATTGGATGTCACTGATAACGGGATCACATCATTAGGAGAATGATGTGATGGACAAGACCCAATCCTAAGCATAGCACAAGATCGTGTAGTTCGTTTGCTAGAGCTTTTCCAATGTCAAGTATCATTTCCGTAGACCATGAGATCGTGTAACTCCCGCATGCCGTAGGAGTGCTTTAGGTGTACCAAACGTCACAACATAACTGGGTGACTATAAAGGTATACTACAGGTATCTCTGAAAGTATCTGTTGGGTTGACATGGATCGAGACTAGGATTTGTCACTCCGTATGACGGACGGGTATCTCTAGGCCCACTCGGTAATGCATCATCATAATGAGCTCAATGTGACCAAGTGTTTGGTCACGGGAGCATGCATTACGATACGAGTAAAGTGACTTGCCGGTAACGAGATTGAACGAGGTATTGGGATACCGACGATTGAATCTCGGGCAAGTAACGTACCGATTGACAAAGGGAATTGTATACGGGATTACCTGAATCCTCGACATCGTGGTTCATTCGATGAGATCATCGTGGAACATGTGGGAGCCAACATGGGTATCCATATCCCGCTGTTGGTTATTGGCCGTAGAACTGTCTCGGTCATGTCTGCATGATTCCCGAACCCGTAGGGTCTACACACTTAAGGTTCGGTGACGCTAGGGTTGTAGAGGTATTAGTATGTAGTAACCCGAAAGTTGTTCGGAGTCCCGGATGAGATCACGGACGTCACGAGGAGTTCCGGAATGGTCCAGAGGTGAAGAGTTGTATATAGGAAGTCCAGTTTCGGCCACCGGGAAAGTTTCGGGGGTCAGCGGTATTGTACCGGGACCACCGGAAGGGTCCCGGGAGTCCACCAGGTGGGGCCACCTATCCCGGAGGGCCACATGGGCTGAAGAGGGAAGGGAACCATCCCCTGGTGGGCTGGTGCGCCCCCCCTTGGGCCTCCCCCTACGCCTAGGGTTGGAAACCCTAGGGGTGGGGGGCGCCCCACTTGACTTGGGGGGCAACTCCCCCCCCCCTAGGCCGCCACCCTCCTTGAGATGGGATCTCTAGGGGGTCGGCACACCCCCTAGGACCCCTATATAAAGAGGGGGCGAGGGAGGGCAGCCGCACCCTAGTCCCTGGCGCCTCTCTCTCCCCCCGTACCACCTCTCCCTCTCGCTGAGCTTGGCGAAGCCCTGCCGAGATCACCGCTACTTCCATGACCATGTTGTTGTGCTGCTGGATCTCCATCAACCTCTCCTTCCCCTTGCTAGATCAAGAAGGAGGAAACATCTTCCCCAACCGTATGTGTGTTGAACATGGAGGTGCCGTCCGTTCGGCACTAGGATCTTCGGTGATTTGGATCACGACGAGTATGACTCCCTCAACCCCGTTCTCTTGAACGCTTCCGCTCGCGATCTACAAGGGTATGTAGATGCACTCCTCTCTCTCGTTGCTAGATGACTCCATAGATTGATCTTGGTGAAGTATAGAATTTTTTTATTTTCTGCAACGTTCCCCAACAGTGGTATCAGAGCTAGGTCTATGCATAGTTTCTATGCACGAGTAGAACACAAATTTGTTGTGGGCGTAGATGTTGTCAATTTTCTTGCCACTACTAGTCTTATCTTGTTTCGGTGGCATCGTGGGATGAAGCGGCCCGGACCGACCTTACACATACGCTTACGTGAGACAGGTTCCACCGACTAACATGCACTAGTTGCATAAGGTGGCTAGCGGGTGTCTATCTCCCACTTTAGTCGGATCGGATTCGATGAAAAGGGTCCTTATGAAGGGTAAATAGAAATTGGCATATCACGTTGTGGCTTTTACCTAGGTAAGAAACATTTTGCTAGAACCCTATTGCAGCCACGTGAAAACATGCAACAACAATTAGAGGACGTCTAACTTGTTTTTGCAGCATATGCCTTGTGATGTGATATGGCCAAAAGGTTGTGATGAATGATATATATGAGATGTACGAGATCATGTTCTTTTAATAGGAATCATGACTTGCATGTCGATGAGTATGACAACCGGCAGGAGCCATAGGAGTTGTCTTAATTATTGTATGACCTGCGTGTCAATGAATAAACGCCATGTAATCACTTTACTTTATTGCTAAACCGTTAGCCATAGTAGTAGAAGTAATAGTTGGCGAACAACTTCATGGAGACATGACGATGGAGATCATGATAATGGAGATCATGGTGTCATGCCAGTGACGAAGATGATCATGGCGCCCCGAAGATGGAGATCAAAGGAGCAATATGATATTGGCCATATCATGTCACTATTTGATTGCATGTGATGTTTATCATGTTTTTGCATCTTATTTGCTTAGAACGACGGTAGTAAATAATATGATCCCTCATAATAATTTCAAGAAAGTGTTTCCCCTAACTATGCGCTGTCGCGAAAATTCGTTGTTTCGAAGCACCACGTGATGATCGGGTGTGATAGATTCCAACGTCCACATACAACGGGTGTAAGACAGATTTACACATGCAAAACACTTAGGTTGACTTGACGAGCCTAGCATGTACAGACATGGCTTCGGAACACAAGAGACCAAAAGGTCAAACATGAGTCGTATGGAAGATACGATCAACATGGAGATGTTCACCCATGATGACTAGTCCGTCTCACGTGATGATCGGACACGGTCTAGTTGAGTCGGATCATGTATCACTTAGATGACTAGAGGGATGTCTAATCTGAGTGGGAGTTCATTTAATAATTTGATTAGATGAACTTAATTATCATGAACTTAGTCTAAAAAACCTTTGCAAAATGTCTTGTAGATCAAATGGCCAACGCTCATGTCAACCTCAACTTCAACGCGTTCCTAGAGAAAACCAAGCTGAAAGATGATGGTAGCAACTATACGGACTGGCTCCGGAACCTGAGGATTACCCTCATAGCTGCCAAGAAAGCATATGTCCTAGAAGCAGCGCTAGGTGAAGCACCCATCCCAGAGAACCAAGACGTTATGAACGCTTGGCAGTCACGTGCTGATGATTACTCCCTCATTCAGTGTGGCATGCTTTACAGCTTAGAACCGGTGCTCCAAAAGCGTTTTGAGCAACACGGGGCATATGAGATGTTGGAAGAGCTGAAAATGGTTTTCCAAGCTCATGCCCGGGTCGAGAGATATGAAGTCTTCGACAAGTTCTATAGTTGTAAGATGGAGGAAAATAGTTCTGTCAGTGAGCACATACTCAAAATGTCTGGGTTGCACAACCGCTTGTCCCAGCTGGACATTAACCTCCCGGACGAGGCGGTCATTGACAGAATCCTTTAGTCGCTCCCACCTAGCTACAAAAGCTTTGTGATGAACTACAATATGCAGGGGATGGTGAAAACTATTCCTGAAGTATTTTCAATGCTGAAATCAGTGGATGTGGAAATCAAAAAGGAACATCAAGTGTTGATGGTCAATAAAACCACTAGTTTCAAGAAAGGCAAGGGTAAGAAGAACTTCAAGAAGGACGGCAAGGGAGTTGCCGTGCCCGGTAAGCCAGTTGCCGGGAAGAAGCCAAAGAATGGACCCAAGCCTGAGACTGAGTGCTTTTATTGCAAAGGGAAGGGTCACTGGAAGCGGAACTGTCCCAAATACTTAGCGGACAAGAAGGCCGGCAACACTAAAGGTATATGTGATATACATGTAATTGATGTGTACCTTACCAGTACTCGTAGTAGCTCCTGGGTATTTGATACCAGTGCGGTTGCTCATATTTGTAACTGAAAATAGGAGCTACGGAATAAGCGGAGACTGGCGAAGGACGAGGTGACGATGCGTGTTGGGAATGGTTCCATGGTCGATATGATCGCCGTCGGCATGCTACCTCTACATTTACCTACGGGATTGGTTTTAAACCTCAATAATTGTTATTTAGTGCCAGCTTTGAGCATGAACATTGTATCTGGATCTCGTTTAATACGAGATGGCTACTCATTCAAATCCGAGAATAATGGTTGTTCTATTTATATGAGAGATATGTTTTATGGTCATGCCCCGCTGGTCAATGGTTTATTCTTAATGAATCTCGAACGTGATGTTACACATATTCATAGTGTGAATACCAAAAGATGTAAGATTCATAATGATAGTCCCACATATCTGTGGCACTACCGCCTTAGTCACATTGGTGTCAAACGCATGAAGAAGCTCCATACAGATGGACTTTTGGAGTCTCTTGATTTCGAATCATTTGACACGTGCGAACCATGCCTCATGGGTAAAATGACCAAGACTCCGTTCTCCGGAACAATGGAGCGAACAACCAACTTATTGGAAATTATACATACTGATGTATGCGGTCCAATGAGCGTTGAGGCTCACGGGGGCTATCGTTATGTTCTCACTCTCACTGATGACTTAAGTAGATATGGGTATGTCTACTTGATGAAACACAAGTCTGAGACCTTTGAAAAGTTCAAAGAATTTCAGAATGAGGTAGAGAATCAACGTGACCGAAAAATAAAGTTCTTACGATCAGATCGTGGAGGAGAATATTTAAGTCACGAATTTGGTACGCACTTAAGGAAATGTGGAATCGTTTCACAACTCATGCCGCTTGGAACACCTCAGCGTAATGGTGTGTCTGAACGTCGTAATCGCACTTTATTGGATATGGTGCGGTCTATGATGTCTCTAACCGATTTACCGCTATCATTTTGGGGATACGCTTTAGAGACAGCTACATTCACTTTAAATAGGGCACCGTCTAAATCTGTTGAGACGACACCGTATGAATTATGGTTTGGGAAGAAACCTAAGCTGTCGTTTCTAAAAGTTGGGGGATGTGATGCTTATGTCAAGAAACTTCAACCTGAAAAGCTCGAACCCAAGTCGGAAAAATGCGTCTTCATAGGATGCCCTAAGGAAACCATTGGGTATACCTTCTACCTTAGATCCGAAGGCAAGATCTTTGTTTCCAAGAACGGGTCCTTTCTAGAGAAAGAGTTTCTCTCAAAAGAAGTAAGTGGGAGGAAAGTGGAACTTGATGAAGTACTACCTCTTGAACCGGTAAGTAGCGCAGCTCGGGAAGATGTTCCTGTGGTGCCAGCACCGACTGGAGAGGAAGTTAATGATGATGATCAAGGTACTTTGGATCAAGTTACTACTGAACTTCGTAGGTCCACAAGGACACGTTCCACACCAGAGTGGTATGGCAACCCTGTCCTGGAAATCATGTTGTTAGACAACGATGAACCTTCGAACTATGAAGAAGCGATGGCGGGCCCAGATTCCAACAAATGGCATGAAGCCATGCAATCCGAGATAGGATCCATGTATGAAAACAAAGTATGGACTTTGACAGACTTTCCCGATGATCAGCGAGCGATAGAAAACAAATGGATCTTTAAGAAGAAGACGGACGCGGATGGTAATGTTACCATCTATAAAGCTCGACTTGTCGCTAAAGATTATCGGCAAGTTCAAGGGGTTGACTACGATGAGACTTTCTCTCCTGTAGCGAAGCTGAAATCCGTCTGAATCATGTTAGCAATTGCCGCATACTATGATTATGAGATATGGCAAATGGACGTCAAAACGGCATTCCTTAACGGCTATCTTAAGGAAGAACTGTATATGATGTAGCCGGAAGGTTTTGTCGATCCTAAGAATGCTAACAAGGTATGCAAGCTCCAGCGATCCATTTATGGGCTGGTGCAAGCATCTCGGAGTTGGAACATTCGCTTTGATGAGATGATCAAAGCGTTTGGGTTTATCCAGACTTATGGAGAAGCCTGCGTTTACAAGAAAGTGAGTGAGAGCTCTGTAGCATTTCTCATATTATATGTAGATGACATACTTTTGATGAGAAATGATATAGAACTTTTGGACAGCATTAAGGCCTACTTAAATAAGTGTTTTTCAATGAAGGACCTTGGAGAAGCTGCTTACATATTAGGCATCAAGATCTATAGGGATAGATCGAGACACCTCATAGGTCTTTCACAAAGCACATACCTTGATAAGATATTGAAGAAGTTCAATATGGATCAGTCCAAGAAGGGGTTCTTGCCTGTGTTGCAAGGTGTGAAATTGAGCTCGGCTCAATGCCCGACCATGGCAGGAGATAGAGAAAAGATGATTTTCATTCCCTATGCCTCGGCTATAGGGTCTATTATGTATGCCATGCTGTGTACCAGACCTGATGTAAACCTTGTCGTAAGTTTGGTATGAAGGTACCAAAGTAATCCCGGCATGGAACACTGGACAGCGGTCAAGAATATCCTGAAGTACCTGAAAAGGACTAAGGATATGTTTCTCATTTATGGAGGTGACGAAGAACTCGTCGTAAAGGGTTACGTAGACGCTTGCTTCGACACAGATCTGGATGACTCTAAGTAACAAACTGGATACGTGTATATTTTGAATGGTGGGTGTCGGTGTCAAAACCGGCGGATCTCGGGTAGGGGGTACCAAACTGTGCGTCTAGGCGGATGGTAACAGGATACAAGGGACAGGATGTTTTTACCCAGGTTCGAGCCCTCTCGATGGAGGTAATACCCTACTCCTGCTTGATTAATATTGATGATATGGGTAGTACAAGAGTAGATCTACCACGAGATCAAAGAGGCTAAACCCTAGAAGCTAGCCTATGGTATGATTGTTGTTCGTCCTATGGACTAAAACCCTCCGGTTTATATAGACACCGGAGAGGGCTAGGGTTACACAGAGTCGGTTACAATGGGAGGAGATCTACATATCGTATCGCCAAGCTTGCTTCCACGCCAAGGAAAGTCCTATCCGGACACGGGATGAAGTCTTCAATCTTGTATCTTCATAGTCCGGGTGTTCGGCCAAAGGTCATAGTCCGGCCATCCGGACACCCCCTAATCCAGGACTCCCTCAGTGGGGCAGTAAGCTGGTGTAGTTGCAAGCAAAGCGTCGTGGCGGGATCTACATGTGAAGCGGAGTACATGGCAGCCTCGGAGGCAGCGCATGAAGCAATATGGATGAAGGAGTTCATCACCGACCTAGGAGTCATACCAATGCGTCGGGGGCGATCACTCTCTTCTGTGACAACACTGGAGCTATTGCCCTTGCCAAGGAGCCCAGGTTTCACAAGAAGACCAGGCACATTGAGGGAGTTCCGGACTAGGGGGTGTCCGGATAGCCGAACTATCATCATCGGCCGGACTCCAAGACTATGAAGATACAAGATTGAAGACTTCGTCCCGTGTCCGGATGGGACTTTCCTTGGCGTGGAAGGCAAGCTTGGCGATACGGATATGTAGATCTCCTACCTTTGTAACCGACTCTGTGTAACCCTAGCCCTCTCCGGTGTCTATATAAACTGGATGGCTTTAGTCCATAGGACGAACAACAATCATACCATAGGCTACCTTCTAGGGTTTAGCCTCCTTGATCTCGTGGTAGATCCACTCTTGTAACACACATCATCAATATTAATCAAGCAGGACGTAGGGTTTTACCTCCATTAAGAGGGCCCGAACCTGGGTAAAACATCGTGTCCCTTGTCTCCTATTACCATCCGCCTAGACGCACAGTTCGGGACCCCCTACCCGAGATTCGCCGGTTTTGACACCAACATTGGTGCTTTCATTGAGAGTTCCTCTGTGTCGTCACCGATAGGCTCGATGGCTTCTTCAATCATCATCAACGACGTAGTCCAGGGTGAGATCTTCCTCCCCAGACAAATCTTCGTATTCGGCGGCTTTGCACTGCGGGCCGATTCGCTTGGCCAACTGGAGCAGATCGAAAGCTACGCCCCTGGCCGTCAGGTCAGATTTGGAAGTTTGAACTTCAAGGCTGACATCCGCGGGGACTTGATCCTTGATGGATTCGAGCCACAGCCGAGCGTGCCGCACTGTCGCGGCGAGCATGATTTAGCTCTGCAGCCGGACAGTACCCTGGAGGCCGCACTCGAAACCGCTCCGATCTTCAATCCGGAGCCGGCTGCGCAGATCGAGGACGGATGCCTAGACACCGCCTCGGGGGCTGCAACCTCTACGGCGATAGAGCCGAACACTGACTTTGTCCCTCATAAAGCTCGTGACTCCGAGGTGCCGGACTCCACGCCGG
>NC_057810.1:639889101-639902604 GCF_018294505.1 Triticum aestivum
ATTGGGCGCCGATAACGGAGTTCACCTCAGCGGACATCTTTCAACACTCACCTTTCGGTGACATCTTGAGTTCGCTAAAGTATCTCTCGTTATCAGGAGAGCCCTGGCCGGACTGCGGTCAGGACGGTTGGGATGCGGACGACGAAGAAATTCACCCACCCACCACCCACTTGGTAGCCGCTGTCGACGATCTAACCGACATGCTAAACTATGACTCCAAAGACATCGACGGTATGGACGATGATGCCGGAGACGACCAAGAACCAGCGCCTACCGGGCATGGGAAAGCCACCCCAACTCATGACATATACATGGTGGATACACCAAAACAAAGCGATAATGAGGAAAAATGGGACGTGGCGAAGGATAACTCCCCCAACAAACAACCAAAGCGGCGACGCAAGCGCCGCCCGAAGACCGGCATCGACAAAAACGGCACCCATACGGACCCGGCCCTAGAGCAGGGCGAAGCAGTGGACGACGCACATGTCAACAAGCAGCCAGCCGGACATGAACTGGACAAGCAACCCATCCCCGGCGAAGATGATCTCACATCACCAGAGCATATGAATCTTCCTAAAAGGCTCGTCGCCACTGCAAGAAGTTTGAAGAAGCAAAAGCGGGAGCTCAAAACAGCGGAGAACGCACTCAGAATGCGATGGAGCAAAGTACTCAACACCGCAGATAAATATGGCACTAGTCACCAGACAAAAAGCTAACCGAAGCGCAAGCTGTTGCCCGAATTTGACGAGGAGGCCTTAGAGCCCCCGCAGTCAAAAAAGAAAGAAGCCGCCTGGCCGGATAGACGACCAGATGACAGGCCAAGAGCAACAAGGGGCACCGCACACAAGCCGGCACACGATCAGCATAAAGATCCTCAGAAAAAGGATAACCCGACCAGGTCTATCTATGGGCCAAAAAAGAAGACTCCAGGAAGTAACACAACCAGCCGAGCATTTGAAGACAACGGCACACCCAAATACAGGGGCGCCGCACACCCACTATGTTTCACCGACGAGGTACTGGATCATGGATTTCCAGCGGGATTCAAACCCATTAACATAGAGGCATACGACGGAACAACAGACTCCGGAGTCTGGATTGAGGATTATATCCTACACATACATATGGCCAGAGGAGATGATCTCCATGCCATAAAATACCTACCCCTCAATCTCAAAGGGCCAGCTCGACATTGGCTTAAAAGCCTCCCAGAAAATACCATTGGAAGTTGGGAAGAGCTTGAGGATGCATTTCGAGCAAATTTTCAAGGGACTTATGTCCGGCCTCCGGATGCAGACGATTTAAGTCACATAACTCAACAGCCCGGAGAGTCAGCACGCAAATTCTAGAACAGGTTCCTCACTAAAAAGAACCAAATAGTCGACTGTCCGGACGCTGAAGCCTTAGCGGCCTTTAAACACAATGTCCGAGACGAATGGCTTGCCAGACACCTGGCCAGGAAAAACCAAGAAAAATGGCCGCACTAACAAGCCTCATGACCCGCTTTTGCGCGGGGGAAGACAGTTGGCTGGCTAGATGCAGCACCAGCGACCCAAGTACATCCGAAGTTAGGGATGGAAATGGGAAATCACGACACAGAAAAGATCACCGCCGGAATAAGGAAAATGGCCCAAATAGTACGGTGGTCAACGCCGGATTCAAAAGCTCTCGGCCGAACAACAAAACACTGCCCCTAAAGGATAACAGTGACGAGCTATCCAACCTAAACAAGATTCTGGATAGACTGGGTCAAATACATGGTACCTCCGGGAAGCCTGCAAACCATACCCATAGAGATTGTTGGGTCTTCAAGCAGTCTGGCCGACTTAACGCCGAACACAAGGGGCTCGAGACACCAAGTGAAAGTGACGAAGCCCAAAAGCAGCACTCCGGAAAACAAAAGACTTTCCCACTAGAAGTCAAAGCAGTGAACTCACTTCATGTGATAACACGCAGCATGGCACCTGCCATACCAGGACACCGTCCGCAGAATGGGGATAGAACCTACCAAAATTCGCTATAGCAGCACTTCCTTCAAAGGAGTGACGCCAGGCCTTTTTAGCCAATTATACAGGCTCTGTACCACTAGAGGTTGTGTTCGGTTCATCTGACAACCCCCGTCACGAAAAGCTCACTCCCCATCGCCCCATTTAGCAGTAGCCCTTAAGCACTACTGGGGCGTACAGCTTTCGCCCGCTTTAATGCAATACCACATTACGCGTCTCTTATGCTTAAAAATGCCCGGTCCACATGGCATAATCTCAAAACTCCAGGTGTCTCTCGACCATGGAGAATGTGCGGCTGCCTCGACAGCCACACATCAATCCGACCTTGCAGGTCAAAGCCCCTAAAAACAGGTCATTTAAACCTCGGACATAGTTAGACGAGTCCGGCGTAACTTAACAAGGGGCTTCCCAGCCGCATACCCCCTTTTTTTAGGGGGGCGTGCGTATAAATGATGAAAGCCAATAAAGCTCAACTTTCTTCATCTTCCAAATTATACTTTATTTTAATACAATTTTTGCACGATATTTCTTAGAAACTAAGTCCTTCTCTTTTACAGATGAAGCACGTGCTACACCCGTCCAGGATACAGCACAACGGAGACACAGGCGCATACGTGCAGTAGGGACCCGTTGCAAGGATTCTTTTCAGATTAAGACCCTGCGTAAACCTTTCTTACTGTCTCTTGTTGATACACATCCCCCGGTTTCCTACCAGAGCCGAGGAGGAGGCTGGCGTTTTGGCATCGGCCGCGTCAGAAGTTCCCGCCTGTACCTGGACACTAGGGGCTTAGGGCTTTCTTCTGCCCGATATCATAAAGACCGAACACCTCAGGGAGTGTTCGGCGTCTCGAGTTAGGCCTTATATGCATCAGCTTCGAATCATGTCTTTGGTCAAATGTTGGGTTTGCCCGGCTCCTGTGTTTTGCTGCCTTATGTTCCGTATCATCGACTAACGCGGCACCAGGAGAACTGCTGCGATTGTTCCCCGGTTCGGCCAGGAGAGCACCTCAGTAGAGAAAGCCGAAAACTGACTGTCATGATATAGCGAGAGACTGGTCAACCACTCGATTGACCATTGGAATGTTTAGAATTCCTCCGCTTTGACGAAGGACTGCTTCCCGGTCAGGCACATACGCGCCCCGAGTTCGGAGAAGCGCGGTGCCATCAGGGGCTATATAGTAGCCCCACATTCGAGCTCCTATGGCTAAGTGAAAGTGATAAAGCATTATAGTCCGGTTGCCTAGTTTTCTATGCTATCACCTCCTTAAAAGGACCAAGACGTTGGATTAAGTGTGAAAAATCGTTTTTCTTTTTGCAAACACCCCCGCACCCTGTGCGTGGGGGCTGAAGCCAAAGACTGCCATCTTTCAGATTATACATACATGTACGGTCGCACAGGAGATAGTTCAATACTTGAACACACAAGTATAAAAAGTCATTGCATTATAAACATGATCTTAGAAATCATACATTTCATTCAAACATAACATCTTTCGAGCACTGCGACTCTATTATACGAGCGTCATGCAGGACTTCCTCAAAATAATGCTCGGTGGGGAATCGGCTTTTGTCCGAACCCCGGGATGCAACAGCGGTGGCATCCATCTCCGCCCAGTATGTTTTACCATGGGCGAGAGCCATCCGTGCACCTTCTATGCATGCCGACCGCTTCATCGCCTCAATATGCGGCACCGCCCCAAGGAATTGCTGCAACAAGCCAAAATAACTCTTCGGCTTGGGCCTTTTCGGCCACAGATGAGCGACCACATCCGTCATGGCTAGTCCGGACAATCTATTCAGCTCAGCCCACTCAACCAGCCGATCACTCAACGGAAGTGGACGCTCCGGACTATGGAATTGAGACCAGAAAAGCTCTTCCATTTCATGATCCTCCTGGCTTCGAAAGTGCACGACTGCGTCCGCTGCACTCGCCGCCAAGTCCAGATAAGGATCCTCCGCACCGTACAATCGGCCCAGCTGAGCATACTTCGGATCCGTGAACTTCCTATGCAGCATAGAAGGCTTTCCAGCCACAATGTCTCCGGCCTGACGCAGTTCCTCCTTCATAGCCCGCATCGCACTACGGGCATCCTTGGCTTCGGCATCGGCCTTTTTCAGGTCCTCTTGCTCCGCTCGGTGTTCTCCTTCAAGAACCTCCAGGCGGTCGGTAGCAACTTTTAATTTCGTGGCCATTCCGGTCATCTCCTCCCTGCTTCGTCAGTGAGCAGCCTTCTCGGCTTCTAGCTCTTCCGCTGCCTTCAAGGCAGCCGCCTCTCTTTTTCTAGCTTGCTCCTTGGCCCGAGCAAGTTCTGCTCGAAGGTCTTCCACAGCAGCAGCACAATCTGCAACAAGCATACAACTTGTAAGGAATGGGCATCAGCTCCCTTACTAAGCAACCGCGGAGAAACCACATACCTTGTGACTCATCAAGTCGTCTATTGACCAGCGAGATGTCCGCATCTGCAGCGTCGAGTTGCTTCTTCAGCTCGGCGAAACCATCAGTCCGGCTGGCCACCGAACGTTCCACCACCTGCATAGGAAAGGCGATAGTTAATAACTGAGATTATGATCCTAGGCACGCTATTGTTTTCGACAGCATACCAAGTCTTAGGGGCTACTATCTATACAGGGCGCACTTCATGTGCAAAACTGTCAACGGGTATGTCATTTTTTGCGTACCTCAAATCCCGTCAGTAAACTTCCGACGGCCTCATACAACCCGCTTTCGGCGGACGAGATCCTCTCAATCACATTACCCATTAATGTGCGGTGATCTTCTGAGATGGACGCCCTCTTAAGCAAATCATGCAGCTCCACCGGCCGTACTCCAATGGGTGCCGAACTCTCCGGCCCCGCCAGACTCGGGGAGACCCTCCGCGACGACACCTCAGGGTCGTCCGCCCCACGCGATGGGGTGGCAGATGGAGGCGTTTCGCTCTCCATCATCTCCGGACGAAGGTCTCCCGAAGATGAGCTGTGCTGAGATGGGCTGAGATCCGAACTACAAGGTGAAAACTTCGGTTACCCTTAGAAATTAAAACAGGGATGTCCACTATGACAAAATTCCCCCTTTTACTTACGGCTCGCTAGAGGGCTGATTCCTCCGAGGAGATAGTTTGGTCGGGGCTCTGCCCGGCCCGGGACCTTCCGGTACAGATTTCTTTCCCCGCTTTGAGGCCTTGGCCCCCGGGTCTTCGGAAGTGGTCCTCTTCTCCCTTTGGAAGGAGGGACTCTCGATTCCTCCCTTACTAAAAGCCTCCGTGGCAGAGGTGGTAGATCCCCTGTGCCCTTCTTCGCCCTCTTCCGAAGGAGCAACCTCTAACATTTTGATTAACACGGGATCCTGCGTGGTCTCAGGGAGGGGGGCCGGACACCGTATCAGTTTTGCTTGCGCTATCCACTCCTGTCCAAGGGATAGCTGGTTAAAAGGCAAACCCACAGTAAATAAATGGACGATGTGTCCGGGCACGGGGCTACTTACTTGAGTATCCGGGCGATTGCAGCTTAGGCCAGCATCCTCGGTCAATTCCGGACGCGTCTCTTGCGGTCCGAAGAAAAGTTTGTACATCTCCACGGGTGTCAAACCCATGAAGTGTTGAAGAGCTCGTGGCCCCTACGGATTAAATTCCCACAGGCGGAGGGGGCGACGTTTGCAGGGCAGTAGGCGCCAGATCAACATAACCTGCACCACTGCGACCAGATCGATCTCCCTTTCTTGGAGGCCTCGAATCCGGTCCTGCAACAGGGGTACGTCTTTGGACGGCAGTCACGCCCCTTGTTGACCCATGACGTCAGCTGCTGTGGAGGGCCTGAGCGAAAGACGGGCGGCGGCATCTGCCTGCTGCCCCTGGGAGCGGTGATATAGAACCACTCCTATTGCCACAAGTCGAACTCCTCCTGAAAAGAGCCCTTGGGCCATGGAGCTTTGGCCCTCTTGCTTATAACCGCCCCGCCGCACTCTGCCTGACGCCCCTCAATCATCTTCGGCTCCACGTTGAAGGTTTTGAGCCACAAGCCGAAGTGAGGGGTAGTGCGAAGGAAGGCTTCGCAGACGACAATAAAGGATGAGATGTGGAGGATGGACTCCGGAGCCAAGTCGTGGAATTCCAGCCCATAGTAAAACATGAGCCCCCTCACAAAGGGATCCGTCGGGAAGCCTAAACCCCGACGGAGGTGAGACACGAACACGACGCTCTCACCAGGCTCGGGAGTTGGGATAACTTGCCCACGGGCAGGCAGCCTATGCGAAATCTCGTAGGTTAAGTACCTGGCGTCTCTCAGCTTTAGCACGTCCTCTTCCGTGACGGAGGAGGGCATCCACCGACCTCGTAGGTCAGGACCGGACATTGTCGAAGATCGAAGGTACCCGAATTTGGAGCCCTGGGTGTTGGAACTCGGGGAGAGGGGCGGATTCGATAGAGGATTGAATAAAAAGAACGGGCCTTGGTCTCATTATAAAGAGGAAGAATACCAAGAGACGTCCCCGTGACCGTTTGGAACCCGCCTTCGATTGAGGGGGCGTGGCAACAGGCGCGGTTGGGTTACCCACGTCCGTATTGATGGGAATCCCGGAATAAGGGGAACACGATCTCTGCTTCGACAAGACGTGCCAAGGAAACCGCCTCGCTAAACGCGCTGAGGTGGAACAATAAAAACAATTCGAGTAAAGGCTTGGAAGTGGTGTGACGTCACGCCACAGAATACGTCAGCAGATTGATCTTGTGTAATATTATTCTCTCTACGGTGGTATGTGGAATTTATTTTTGCAGAGCCGGACACTATCCTGGTGTTCACAATCTTCTATAAATTATTCGGAGGAGGAACCTGCCTTGCAATGCCGAAGACAATATGCGCGCCGGACTCGTCGTCATTGAAGCCTGGTTCAGGGGCTACTGAGGGAGTTCCGGACTAGGGGGTGTCCGGATAGCCGAACTATCATCATCGGCCGGACTCCAAGACTATGAAGATACAAGATTGAAGACTTCGTCCCGTGTCCGGATGGGACTTTCCTTGGCGTGGAAGGCAAGCTTGGCGATACGGATATGTAGATCTCCTACCTTTGTAACCAACTCTATGTAACCCTAGCCCTCTCCGGTGTCTATATAAACCGGATGGCTTTAGTCCATAGGACGAACAACAATCATACCATAGGCTAGCTTCTAGGGTTTAGCCTCCTTGATCTCGTGGTAGATCCACTCTTGTAACACACATCATCAATATTAATCAAGCAGGACATAGGGTTTTACCTCCATCAAGAGGGCCCGAACCTGGGTAAAACATCGTTTCCCTTGTCTCCTGTTACCATCCGCCTAGACGCACAGTTCGGGACCCCTTCCCGAGATCCGCCGGTTTTGACACCAACACACATCAAGTGTCGCTTCAACTCCATTCGTGAAAATGTTCAAGATGGAGACATAGATATTTTCAAAGTGCATTTGGATCTGAATGTTGCAGATCCGTTGACTAAACCTCTTCCGCGAGCAAAACATGATCAACACCAGAACTCTATGGGTGTTTGATTCATCACAATGTAACTAGATTATTAACTCTAGTGCAAATGGGAGACTGTTGGAAATATGCCCTAGAGGCAAGAATAAAATGATTATTATTATATTTCCTTGTTCATGATAATTGTCTATTATTCATGCTATAATTGTGTTATCCGGAAATCGTAATACATGTGTGAATACATAGACCACAACATGTCCCTAGTAAGCCTCTAGTTGACTAGCTCGTTGATCAACAGATAGTCATGGTTTCCTGACTATGGACATTGGATGTCATTGATAACGGGATCACATCATTAGGAGAATGATGTGATGGACAAGACCCAATCCTAAGCATAGCACAAGATCATGTAGTTCGTTTGCTAGAGCTTTTCCAATGTCAAGTATCATTTCCTTAGACCATGAGATCGTGTAACTCCCGGATGCCGTAGGAGTGCTTTGGGTGTACCAAACGTCACAGCGTAACTGGGTGACTATAAAGGTATACTACAGGTATCTCTGAAAGTATCTGTTGGGTTGACACGGATCGAGACTGGGATTTGTCACTCCGTATGACGAAGAGGTATCTCTGGGCCCACTCGGTAATGCATCATCATAATGAGCTCAATGTGACCAAGTGTTTGGTCACGGGATCATGCATTACGGTACGAGTAAAGTGACTTGCCGGTAACGAGATTGAATGAGGTATTGGGATACTGACGATCGAATCTCGGGCAAGTAACATACCGATTGACAAAGGGAATTGTATACGAAATTACCTGAATCCTCGACATCGTGGTTCATTCGGTGAGATCATCGTGGAGCATGTGGGAGCCAACATGGGTATCCAGATCCTGCTGTTGGTTATTGGCCGGAGAACTGTCTCGGTCATGTCTGCATGATTCCCGAACCCATAGGGTCTACACACTTAAGGTTCGGTGACGCTAGGGTTGTAGAGATATTAGTATGCGGTAACCCGAAAGTTGTTCAGAGTCCCGTATGAGATCTCGGACGTCACGAGGAGTTCAGTAATGGTCCGGAGGTGAACAATTGTATATAGGAAGTCCAGTTTCGGCAATCGGGAAAGTTTCAGGGGTCACCGGTATTGTACCGGGACCACCGGAAGGGTCCCGGGGGTCCACCGGGTGGGGCCACCTATCTCGGAGGGCCGCGTGGGCTGAAGAGGGAAGGGAACCAGCCCTTGGTGGGCTGGTGCGCCCCCCCCTTGGGCCTCCCCCTACGCCTAGGGTTAGAGACCCTAGGGGTGGGGGCGCCCCACTTGACTTGGGGGGCAAGTCCCCCCCCCTAGGCCGCCTCCCCCCTTGAGATGGGATCTCTAGGGGGCCGATGCACCCCCTAGGACCCCTATATAAAGAGGGGGGAGGGAGGGCAGCCGCACCCTAGTCCCTGACGCCTCCCTCTCCCCCCGTACCACCTCCCCCTCTCGTTGAGATTGGCGAAGCCCTGCCGAGATCGCCGCTACTTCCATCACCACGCCGTTGTGCTGCTGGATCTCCATAAACCTCTCCTTCCCCCTTGCTGGATCAAGAAGGAGGAGACGTCTTCCCCAACCGTACATGTGTTGAACGCGGAGGTGCCGTCCGTTCGGCACTAGGATCTTCGGTGATTTGGATCATGACGAGTACGACTCCCTCAACCCCGTTCTCTTGAACGCTTCCGCTCGCGATCTACAAGGGTATGTAGATGCACTCCTCTCTCTCGTTGCTAGATGAATCCATAGATTGATTTTGGTGAAGCGTAGAAATTTTTTATTTTGTGCAACGTTCCCCAACACTACGGTAGGGTGCGTCAACTACAAATTAAAATTTCCTACGCACAGAACAACCAAGAACATGCTACATGAGATGGATCACAGATCGTTACCACTAGACGTGAAGTGCGTGCAGCGGAAGAAGAGTTGGGGCAGCGCGTCCGCGTGGTTCATCTCCTCCTCGTGGTATCTCCCTCGAACAGCCGGTCGTCGGATCCCTCGTACAAGTTCGCCGGAGCGGCGCAAGTGCATCGCCTCTAATTGTATCCGCACGTGCAGGAGGAACGTCGTGCGGCAGACTGCTAGGTCCGATCACACAACTGGCGGTGGCAAGTGGAGGTGGCTAGTTGCAACACATGCAAAGCCCTAACGACGGCGCCGAAGCGATCAACCCGCATGAGTGGCCGCACCTCCACTTTATATAGGCATTCATCGCGGGCTCAACACTTGGTCCTCGCACGGACCCTAAAGCCCAAAGTCTACTCGGTCACATTCCAAGTCCAGTTCGGATCACATCCGACCAGTGTCCTCCGAACCTACCTCGTAGGTTCCTTCCCTTAAGCGTGCGACCCCTTAGGTTCAAGTCAGCTTGGTTGCAGTTCGGATCACCTCCGAACGGCACGGTTGGTAGCGGCCTCTAGCAAGGCGTGCCGACCACCAAGCAGACTATGAAAATGGTTAGGCGAATCTGTACAACATGTCACACTTTTGTCCCCTTTGCCTCACGATATATGTTGTCGGGCTCAAGGCGAGACTGTCATCCTTGTGCTAGCCCGACCTCTTTCTCGTTCCAGTGATACCGACCACAAACCGGATTATCTCATAATCCTTGTCGCATGGCCATGCTTATCCTGGTCGGATCACATGAGGGGCCCAGAGTATATCTCTCCTGAACGGAGGGGCAAATCTCATCTTGCTCGGCCATGTCTCGCAGCATGGGACTAGACAAACCCGAAACCTACCTTTGTAACTACCCAGTCAAGGAGTAGCGCTTGGTCGGCCCAAAGCAAGTCTGTCACCATCCCGAGTACATGCGTCAGCTCAGGTCTTAGGACATAGAACGCATGTTGTACTAGAGACTCACAGATGACATATCGCTATGTCTCATAGTTGGGTCTGTCCGACTCGGACCTTATCTCGACTCGGATTCGACTACCTCGAATCCGACCAGACCTTTCCAAGTCCATATTATCCGGTTAGCATCCAATGCTCCATGGCTAGTGAGATCGAGCCATCGACCGTGTCATATGCTAGTCTAGTCGGCTGCGCGTCCACACAACCCTTTCGACTAGGGACCTTTTAGTACAGTCGTCATACAATGCATAGTCCCACAAACAAGTCACGTACTTGCTGATATACATGATTGATAATGTCCAAGGACTATCTTTATTCATAAACACATAGGAAATATCATCATACATGATTGCCTCTAGGGCATATCTCCAACAAAGTCTGGCATTGGCATGGAAGAATCCGGCGGGTGAGCATAACCTTGATCACGTTGACAAGCTTGACTTTCTTGTTTATCATGCTTTGGACGCGCGTCAGGAGCGTTGTCAGCTTGTCCAAAGAGCCCCAGGTCAGGCCCTTCTCTTGCGAGGAGGTGAGCCGCATCGGGACTCCGGATCAGAATGCGGGGGCTGCCGCCCACTTGGTACCGCGCGGCTCGGTGATGGAGAACCACCCCGACTGCTACCCTTTTACAGTCTCCACAAAGGAGCCTTTGGGCCAGGTGACATTGGGCATCTTGCCCACCATGGCGCCTCCGCACTCTACTTGTTGGCTGCTCACCACCTTCGGCTTCACATTAAAGGTCTTCAGCCATAGGCCGAAGTGAGGTGGGATGCGGAGGAAGGCCTCGCACACTACAATAAATGTCGAGATGTTGAGGATAGAGTTGGGGGCCAAATCATGGAAGTCTAGCCCGTAGTAAAACATCAGTCCACGAACAAACGGGTGGAGGAGGAATCCCAGCCCGCGGACGAAGTGTGTGAGGAACACCACCCTCTCCTGGGGCTCTGGGATGGGGACGATTTGTCCCTTGGCTGGAAGTCGGTGAGCGATTTCCTTGGCTAGGTACCCGGCCTCCCGGAGCTTCTTGATGTCCTTCTCCTTGACGGAGGAGGCCATCCACTTGCCTCCTGCTCCGGTTCCGGACATGATTGGAGTGTTTTTTTGTATGGAGAAGGCGAGAGCTTGGGCGCTGGAGCTCGAGGATAGATGGGCAGAGGAAGGAGAAGGCGTGGGTGAAAGAGGATGAATCTTTATCCCTTTATAAAGGTAGTAAAAGTCATGCGCCTCCCCCACTCGCCTTTATAAAGGCAGATGACACGGTTGGGTTACACATGCATGTATTAATGAGAATCCCGTGATGAGGGGACACGATCTCTGCTTTGACAAGACGTGACAATGAAACCGCACCTCGAAATATGGAGCGGCAGGCTAAAAAATGGTTCAAATAATGACCGGGCAGTGGTGTGATGTCATGCTACAAAAAGTTGTCAGCGGATTGGACTCGTGAAGTAGTATACTCTCTACGGTTGTGTGTGGTACTTGTTTTGCAGAGCCGGACACGTTTTCTATGTTCGGAAGGCTATGTTGAAATATTCGGAGAAGGAACCCGCCTTACAATTCCAAAGACAATCTACGCACCGGAATAATCGTCATTGAAGCCTGGTTCGGGTGCTACTGAGGGAGTCCTGGATTAAGGGGTCCTTGGACAGCCGGACTATATACTTTGGCCGGACTGTTAGGCTATGAAGATACAAGACGAAGACTTCTTCCCGTGTCCGGATGGGACTCTCCTTCGCGTGGAAGGCAAGCTTGGCGATTCGGATATGTAGATTCCTTTCTTTGTAACCGACCTTGTATAACCCTAGCCCCCTCAGCTGTCTATATAAACCAGAGGGTTTAGGATTTTAGGGTTTAGCCACAACAATCATAACCTCATAGGCTAGGCTTCTAGGGTTTAGCCATTACGATCTCGTGGTAGATCAACTCTTGTAATACTCATATTCATCAAGAGCAATCAAGCAGGAAGTAGGGTATTACCTCCATAGAGAGGGCCCGAACCTGGGTAACACTGTGTCCCCCACCTCCTGTTACCATTAGCCTTAGACGCACAGTTCGGGACCCCCTACCCGAGATCCGCCGGTTTTGACACCGACAATGGTAGAGCTAGCTCATCCTGATTCAAGCTCTAGACTTGAAACGGGTGCTCTTATATTTTTTGGATCTATTTCTCTATTCTTTCACTAGTATGGTGTGCTTATCAACTACGAAGTGTCTGTGGTGACTTGGCCAATCTTAATATCTACTGGCTTAGTCTTTCGAATGAAATTATTGGGGTGTGTGTGTATGTGGTCGTTACCGTTTGTTCCATGTTTCTTAAAAAACACAACATATGATTGCATAGATAAACGAATTCAACCCATCCAAATCTCAGGTTCCCAGCTTCCAGTAATATAGGAGGGATTCGTTACAAATATTCATTTCTGAATCCAAACTCATCTACACCCGGTGAACAGAAAATTCACAAAAGATACTAAAAGAAATCAAGAAAATCTGAATTTTATTAGCATGGAAGATAATTTGATGCGTGATATGCGTTCCAAATTTTAATTCCTTTAGACATACGAGTAGCTCTCAATAAAAAAGATAAACTCGATCAGAACAATACATAAATAGTAATTTTTTTCACATACCTTAAAAATTATTATTTTTTGCCGAGAGCTACTCAGATGTCCAAATGATCTGAAATTTGAAGCGCACCTTACGCACCAATTTATTTTCTAGTATTTGTTTTGAAATTTCTATTCATCATGGGTACAGTTGAGCCTGGTCATCGAATCGCCTGTCTCGATTCTTTGCCACTTCCCCCTCTTCACACCCACCCAGCTATCTACCCCACCTGACCATAGAAGACGAAATTAAACTAAACCGGACGTTACACGCTCGAACGGCCATGACTACGCGGCCGAGGCTAGGGCCAGCCGCTCTCGGTCGGCACCGGCATCGCGCCTCGATCGATCCGACGGCATAATGCCCCGACCACCAGCCCCCCTGGCCGGACCGGACGGTTGCGTACGTGATTCCACGCCCCGGCGCATGCAGCTCGCCGGGGCCCGGCAGACGTCCATCCACGATCCTCCATCATCCATGCGTGTTACTACTTACTACGATACGATTGGTGTCGTTGCAGAAACGGAACCACCGGAGCACGGCGATCACCGGAGAC